>NC_133346.1:31250595-31550595 GCF_030506205.2 Paramisgurnus dabryanus | reverse complement strand
TTCAAACTGGCCTCACGGAGCCAATAGCCTCCGACCTCCAGCTGTGTAGCCAAAATCAAGACGCGTTTGCATTGTCAAGCCAATAGCGCCAAGAGATGGGAGTTAGATCGCATCATCATACAACAAACATAACTGAGGCAGCTGTTTGTACGGTGAAAGCCAAGATGAGAAGATAGAGACGCTTGCTCCATCCACGGTGTTATTCTTGAAGTTTATGTTGGCTGCACACGAGCGATCTCACGACGAGAAAATATCAGATCATTAAGCAGTAAACTTTACGAAGTAATTACACACAATGCTTTCATCTACCTAATGTGCCATTATACTATATACACAATATTTTAAAGAATATAACGAGTCCTAGTTTTACTTGTAAAATAATTTTATTTTAAAATACAGGTATGCACGTGTGTCTAAATATGTAACGTTAAGTTTGTAATTATAGTTCTATGGCGATGTAAACATACTTACACATTATAAGAGGTGTGATATCTTTAATCATGAAAACGTTAATAGTTGAGCATCACATGAAACACAAGGTAACTTTCAAATAGCTATTTCAATAATGTGTCAATCAATGAAAACTTTTGTCTATAAAAAAGAACTGCCTTGAATAGCTGAATAGGACTGAAAATCACTTTACTTGCATCTCAAAAATCAAAACGTTTGAGAAATCATTAGAAAATGTGCTCGTTAAGAATCAATTCTGAATATACACAAGTATTTAAAAAGCTATGTTACAGTGGTTAAGTTAATGATGGTTATATTTTCCATTTTGTTGCATCTTAGCATTTTTGTTTCATTAGGATGTGATCCTTTTTAAGCAATCATTTTCAATAAACTGATAAGCAGCCTTAGTAATAATAGCGGGGTACTTTATTAACATATGAAGTTTATATCAGTGCACAAACAGGTGTATTTAAAGACATCTCCTCTCGTCAGATTTCAACATCCATGGCTCCTGTCGTCTCATCATCATCATCTTCATTTCATCTCCTGCTCTTGCATCTGTTGCTGTGTCATCTCTCATATACAAAATAAAAAGTCCTGGATGACAAACTGAAAGCTCTACGTTTGCATTTTTTCTGTAAAACGGACACAAAAGAATAAAGCAGCACATGTGACGTTTTGTATAAAGGGTTTGTAAATACACATACAGTATACCCACATATAAAGTTTGCTATAAGAGTAAAATTAATCTCCAAAATACCAGAAAGCATGGCTATGACTAATATAATAAAACCATGGTTACTTTTTCTAAGGGCTGACTAAAAAATTCAACAGAGATGACAATATAACACAAAAAACTAAATAAACACCCATGTAACTAAGACACTTACGCAATCGTTATTTGTATTGTATTTTAAGTGTTTTGTATGTAAACGTTATGTAGTAAACAATTTAACTCACCGACTGTAGATACCATCGTGACTCGAGTGATCGGTTCTTTAATACATGGATGAAACGATGAGCCAACAACATCTTTAATTTCTCAGCACTGTTGCACTTTAAACACTATGTTCTGTAGCATGACGAGTTCGGCGTTGTAACGCGTCTTTGTTTTTTACATATGCAGATCATTTTCTTCAGTCCGAAGTACAAACATACCAGACATCTTCCGTTAAACAGTAAATTACTGGTGATCACAATTATTTTTAAAGTTTTAAATCTGCAGACAGATGGATGCGCATCTTGCCAGAGACTCAGATAAACTCCGCCTTTGACCTTTACCACTCCCCTAGCCCCGAGAGGCCTGCTCTGGCCCAAGGTATTCGGCGGGCCAGAAAAGCCGGGCCTTAAGCCCCAACGAAGCACCAGCGAAGCACGATCATGCCCCGGAAGTGACAATGCAAACGCGACAGGCCTCGGCAGGCACTGGCACGCCCGCTTGAAGCCCGATAGTGCAAACACGGCTAATGTTTCGGGAAACACGTATTAACCATAAGGTACAGCTTAAGAATGACGTAGGGCTAAGAAGGTTTCGGGAAACACAGCCAAGATCTGAGCAGACAGTAGCCTAAGCAGTGTTTCAGGCAGGATCACACATACATTACAGAAATATAACAGTAGCCATGAATCCATCACCAGGATTTTATGCGCATCAAAAACGAGTGATGGAAACGCCATATTTTGATTAAAAATTCTTTGATTTTCGCAAAAAGATTTTAAGCTTGCTTTAAGTGGTTTTTGATTTAAGCGAAAAAGAGTCAATGCGAAAAATGGGAGATGTAAACGCAATATTTGTTTCATTAATTAATTCTGAGGTAACGTTAGCAAACATTAAACCCACGAGACTGACCGTCTTAAAGTTTGCTGTTTCTAGGGTGGCCATTCGTGCTAGTTCCACCGGACACATCCCGAACATGTTTTCTTGTCACTGTTTTAGTACTATAAGTTATGTTTTGTGTTAATATTATTCTGTTTATGTTGCGTATATATCTAATAATGATTAATTTGATATACTGTTGAATAGTTTTATCTACATCAATGTGTCATATTTTCTAAAATAAATTAATATTTTTCAGAAATGTCTCTGCTGTGTCCTGCTGACAGGCGGGGAGGGCGCGTCCAGCAGGTGACGCCAATTATGGGTCCTCCGAAGGTTAGACCTTCTCATTTCAGTTCTCTTCGCGAACTTCTGAGACTTCCACCTTGAAAGACCGAGTGCTCACCTTTTAAGGTCGCATGCTAATAAGGTTGCAGCCCTTGAATTGGGACACAGCTTTTGTCTCGCACTTCGCGTTTTCTGCGCAGCTTCCAAAGCATACTCAACCACAGACAAGCCCGGACGGCTCCGTTCGACACATACGCAGTATAAATGATTTCTTAACAAATGATTACTTTACCAGGCTGTCAGAGCAGCACTGATTCGCGTCATTTACAGGACATTTACAAATTCAGGATAGATGAAGAAAAGTAATGGACTGTCTGATAAATCACCTGTGCACTGCTGCTTTTCTCACTCATTCTGCACTTGAAGACTCTATGAAGACTACTACCACCCACAGTCCGCTCGATTCAGCGTGGGGTTATTTGCGCTTAAATAGTTAAATAGTTCATCTTAATAATTAACAATTCGATTTTACATTTTATTTTCTCCCGTCACTTGGGCCCAAACTGCGCGTGGGCCCCTGGGCATGTGCCCATAATGCCCATTGGATAATGATTTGCTGTCGGTGTTCTAAAAGTGCTAACAACTTAGCAAGCAAACAACAACAAAATATCCACATTCAGTTATAATGCTGTCTAATCGAATTAATGTTCCCGATCAGATCTAAGTTAATATAAACACGACATTTGCTGTTGTTGGCACGCTTTGTAGACAAAAAATACAAAAAACACCAATGCCTTCACAAAATAACAACAGAGAAGGGAAAGAGCGGCTGCTAAAGGCAGTTCAACATTGCAAACATGGATTCAAAGCTCCATCAAGCCAGCAGGTAAATCATATTTAATATTTATTGTCACACTTTAATTCTTGTTCTAGTTTTCTTGCCCATGGTTAGTTTTCTTGCTAAACAAACTAATTAATTGGTTTGTTTAGATAATTTTAACACAATTATCAGCACACTAAGGTTTAAAAATTATCCGGCCCGCACTTCGTAGCGTTATTTACCATCCGGCCCTCAGCCTAAAATGAGTTTGACACCCCTGCTTTAGGCACTTCCCAACCAAAACTATTGATTTCTTTCTTCCTTTTTCCCCAACATGATGTTATAGTAATCCATGCAGGATGTTCTTGGTTATGTCAAATTATATCAACCCAATTTTTTTGTAAAATCTGAAAATTTGTTGCTTTTTCATGATCTGAGGTCTAGGGGCTATGTAAGTACCATATACTGTAAGTTTCAAAACAGTCATTTAACAGTCAAATGCACACAGCCTGCTTGAAGTAGCTGTGAGTTAAAACGGTTCCTTTGTACTTCCGTAAAATTGTGATGTCAAGAATACACAGTCGCCACCTTCAGTTTCCAACCTGAGCCCCAAGGAATATCGCCATGTGAGAAAACTAAATCATTGCACAGGCTTCTGAAAAACATTAATATACTAGAACAATGGCATTTATTCAAAAATTCCTCAACAATTAGTTTGACTTTAGCCATCTGTTCTAAACATTTCACAAGTGACTGCTTCTCATCAAACTCATCATCTACTCATCAAAGATGTTGCAGTCCTTGCTTTATTGGGTCCGGCCTCAAATCCATAACCCGTAATGCTGGGTACACGGCAAAAGATAATCGGGCTGATTTTGGGTCATTACTAGCTATGTCCCGATTATCTTGATGGTTCTACAGATCATCTTATCAGATTTTCCCTTGGTGTGAGGTGTGTTAAGAGGGTCTGAACCCGATCGAAATAACTTTGGAGCATGTTTAATATGTAAAAATAGGTTTAAAAAAGTAGGGCTGCACGATAAATTGCAAGCGATTGTCACGAGCATCTTATTGATTAGTAGCAAAGTACCACCACCTGCTTTCAGAACCGGCTGCCGCCTTTAAAAGCAGGTGATTTACTACTAATCAATGAACTGGCTTTACTGACGAGGTGCGCGAGACAATCGCATGCAGGATTGTGTGAAGAATGTCAAGTGGAGGAATCAGTAGAACATGTATTATTAGAGTATCAGAGATATCTAGAACAAATAGACAAAATGAGTAGTGACTTTAGGGAGATAGGAGAACAGGAGTTCACTTTAAAAAGTTTACTGGGTGATAATGATAGGGGGCAGTTTAGAGTACTGATGACTTTTCTGAAGGAGACAGGGTTATATAATTTATTTTAGATAGTTATAGGGGAAAGGAGGCAGGTAATGTAGGAATGAAAATGTGTTTATTTAAATATGGTTTTTTAATATACATAAAACAACAGGCCTATCAAAAGAGAGGCTCATAAATATTACTTATTACAGGACAAAATGGCCTGTTTTTAGCAGAGCTCCTGAAAGAGGAGCTTTAAAAATAAATAGAGATTGTTTTTGGTACTTAAACTGCAAATATATATTCTTAAGGACATCATTACCTAAAATAAAACTCTAGAAAGCTTAATATGTGACCTTTAATAAAAGTTGAATCCTTCTGAGTTATAATGGCATCTCTGTCAACTTGTAATGCTGCAGTTGGGGTGGATTTTATTGCCCCTGTACATAATCTTAATGCTTTAAATCAGGGGTTGACAACAGGCGGCCCGCGGGCCAAAAGTGGCCCGCCAGCAATATTTTCTGGCCCGTCGGATTGTTTTGAAGTCCGTTTTTTTATCAGACTATTTTTATTTTACAAAAACAGTTTACAAAAATGGCCCTGTATATCATTCCTTCTTTCGTTTTTCAAATCAAAACCAAAAAGAAAATAAAGAAAAACGACTTGTTTTTTATTATTTATTTCCTGAACTAAAATCAAACGACTCGTTTTCCGAATGTTCGCTCAGATCAAAAATAGAAAAATGAATGAAAACGGTTCGGACAAATTTTAATGGAACACCTTAGCAGACATATACCAATGAAATAATTTTAAACAGATCAGGTACTAACAGATAACATTTTAATAAGGGTTTTAATAGCAACCATGCTTTCCTGTATTCTCATTCGCTTACGGTCCGACTTTTGAACTTTTTTCATTATTATTTATTCACATATAACACATTGATAAATAATATGTATTACCTGATAAAAAATATTTTCACTAAATGCTGCACAAAACTTTTCCTCTAGCGCAGAGGTCTAGCCCAAAAATGCGTATAATAGTTTAATCTTAACGGGTCGCTCTTTCTCGTTATCTCTACCAGCGCATTCGCAATCATAACTATCATTAGAGTTTGAGCATACCTCTAAAACACAATCGATCAAATAATTGCAGGGGTATGACTTCATGAATCATTTGCAAATTTACCTCGCAAATCATGTCAATGAGTCACGCGTGAAAACTCTGTGACATCGCAAATGACTGAAAAGTAATTGCAGGCTTTTAGAAACCACTACAAAATATGATAAAAATAAACTCTTTTACTGCAGTAATATTTTAACTAGTACACTTTTTACATAGATTTGAAAGGAAACAGTCCTGTGTCAATCATTATTAAAAACAAATGGTAAACGGGAGTCTCTGCCCGTGCCTCTGCGTATAGCAACTCCTCCTTCTCATTCACTACTCATTTATTTCTACTTGAACTTGGGGCTCGAGCCCGACATTAAGGTTCGACCTGCCTTCGATTACAGCAAGTCAAGTTCGTTTACCGTTAATTATTAAGACTAAATGGGCAGGCAAATTCGTTAAAAAATGAAAGCAATCCACCAAAATATGGTTTTACATTTCTATTAAAATAAAGCCATTATTCATTTTTCTAACGGATAGTTCTTTGATCTTTGCCTCCGTTTAAAACGTTATACATTTGGCAAAGGAGGATTTCAGCAATTTGTTTGAACAGCAACTCCGCAACCAACAATGGTTTTGGTTTATACTGGTTAGAAATTTGAGTGAGAGGCTTTGTCCTTTTTCATTTATTATTTATATTAAATAAAGCGGGTGAACACAGAGTGTATTTTAAGCGATTTACTGAATAGAACCTTGTGGGAGCTGGACAAAAAAAAACAGCGCAGACCTCCAAAACCTTAGGTGTGTATGTGTGTGTCCCGGATAAATATTAATAAAAAAAGGAATAAAGATCAAAAGTCGGACTGACAGAGTCTTTCATGAGAGCATAAATGCCTGTAATTTGTTACGACTATAGTAGCCTACTTGATCTGTTTAATATATTATGCCTATAAAGGTGTTAAATAAAAAATTTGTCTAATCCAGTAATTAATTTTTTGATCTGAGCACACAATCGGAAAACCCTTGGTGGTCAATTTTTTCATTTTTGTTTTTAATTTGAAAAAACGATTGATACACGGACCCATAACCATGTTTTTAGCTATTTTTAATGCCGTCTTTCGTCTTTTAAATTGGTTAAAAAGACAATGTTTCTTTACAAAAGATCAGATAGCCTAGTGTGCCAACAGCAGCTGGCCCGCCATCTACTGGCTAAAACAAATATTGGCCCGCGGCCAAAGTTACTTGCCGACCCCTGCTTTAAATTGTATCTTGTCCAACTCTCTTAGCAAACTAATAGATGTGGATTGATACACTATACTATAATATATCAACCCAATATACATGCTTTTCAAAACACTTGACAGAATTTTCATTTTTGGGTGAAGTATAACTTTAGGAATTAAGCAAAATGTTACAGTTTTTCAACATTTGCCACTTTTGAAGGGTGCATGCAAAAACCTAGGACTTTAGTTCTTCTAATTACTTCTTACTGTGCTCCTGTATAGCTCGGTAATACAGAACTGTGTTAGCAGTGCAAAAGGTCATAGATCTGATCCAAAAGGAACACATATACTGTAAAAAGGAATACCTTGTAATACAATTCCTTGTAAGTCACTTTGGATAAAATCATCTGCCTAGAGCATAAATGTAAAAGATAACTATTATCTCCTTGGGAATAATTCAAGTTTTTTCATCAACAACAGGATTGTGTTATTTTATGCAAGAAGGGGATGAAGTTCATGCCTCTTCTTTTCCCACCCCCAGACCAGACCTGGACCAAATCAAGCAACAAAAGTTGTTGCAGCAGATGTCTGCTTCAGTTCTTGAAGCTCCAGATGCATACAGTTCCTTTGGACGTCAAGTTGCTGTGAAACTTGGATTAATAAAAAATACTAGCATACAAACCAAGTTAAAAAAAATAATGACGAATGCTTTGTTTGAGACTCAGAAAGCTGTCCAGTCCATCAACTTGTTCAGTCCTCTCACATTCTACCCACTATGCGCGCATTTCATGCCTACAAATGTTATCATCAACCCCTCTATTAGGGTGACCAGATGAGATTGGCTGAAATCCGGGACGGGGCAGACGTTACCCGAGGGGGGGGGTGTCGTCGTCCAATAATATATTAATTTATATTATTTTATAATAAAAGATACTGAATTTTAAACTGAAACAATCATATTAATATAAGTATTTGCATATAAATAAATTGACATAGTACGTATAGACCCCTTTTGCGCGGACGTCACAGATAACTGGAGGCAAAACAAATGGAAAACTTACTGGAGGCGGCTAATACAAACCAACACAGGGTCGGCTACACAAGGAGCTTTTAAAATGTCGTCTTGTTGTGTTGTTGGTTGTCAGAATCGACGGAGAACAGGCCATTTGAAGTTTTATCGGATACCTGCTGCCACTGCCAGACAAAAAAAATGACGACAGCTATGGTTAAAGCTAAGAAAACTTGCTAGCTACCATCTGTTAAAGCGTTGAGGGGAATCTTTCTGCCTCCAGCTAAGCCCCGCCCACACAAATACGTCACATTGTTTACCAACTATATTGTTTTTTATTGTTTTTATTGTTAATTTGGATCCCCATTAGCTTCCACAAAGTGGTTGCTAATCTTCCTGGGGTCCACAGAGTTGCACAATACAAAAAAATCATTCAAACAAATAAAATAATAACAAAAATACAATTACTAATCCAATCACATCACAAAACTATACCCATACATATTAATAGTAGCAGCACAAGCAGAAGTACGTTTATACCTTTAACAACATGTTTTCACAATTTCTTTTAAACACATGTGTAGAATTACTGTTACGTATTTTTATAGGAACAACATTCCAAGGAGCAGAGCCACGATAAAATACAGTCTTTTTCAGCAAATTTTATTGTGGACATGGTAAAAACAGTTGAGACTTACTCACTTGACGTGTTTTATGATCGTGTCTAAAACCAACATATACAAGCTTTTCAAAGAAAAAACATGGTGTGTGATACTTGATTACCTTATAAAAATATACCAACACTCGTAAATGTAATTTGTCCTTCACTAAAAGCCATGATAATTTTCTATGCATATCAGCAACACTGGCCTGAAATTGATAATGGAGCACCAACCTAGCTGCTCTATTCTGAACAATCTGAAGTTTTTTTAAGTGCTTTTCTGATGCACTTGACCATATTATAGGGCAGTACTCAAGATGCGATAAAACTATTGACTGCACCACATCTTTTAAAACCAAAGACGAAATAAATGCAGAACATTTCCTGGCCACTGCTATACCTTTACCCATGATGCTTACTATATGATCTATATGTTTGGACCAGGACAATGTATTGTCAAGTATCACACCCAACAAAGTAACATCTGTTACTTGTTCCACTGGCGTCCCATCAATAAATAAATTCAAATCTGCAGCCCTAGAAATATTGTATTTTTGGCTAAAAGTTATGCTTTTAGTTTTTTCTATATTTAAAATTAATTTGTTAATTTGAACCCATTTAGAAATTGTTAGAAGCTCATCACTCAAATTTTTCTTTAGTTCAGCTAAAGAATGTGCTGCAGAAAACATTGTAGAGTCATCTGCATACATAACTATATTAGCATTATTAACAACATATGGTAAATCATTTATAAAAATAGAAAACAATAATGGACCTAAGCAACTACCTTGTGGAACACCACAATAAGTATTTTTAGCATCTGAAAAAGATCCATTATAAAACACTCTCTGTTTTCTATTAGAAAGATAGCTTCCCATCCAATGAAGGGCTGTCAATGAAAAACCATAACATTTTAGTTTAGCCATCAGAATATCATGGTCAATGACATCAAAGGCTGCTGTAAAATCAATTAAAACAGCACCCACCAGTTTCTTATTATCTAGACATGCTAACCATTCATCTGTCATATGTATAAGAGCAGTACTTGTTGAGTGTCCTGGTCGATAGGCATGTTGAGCATTGGCAAGTAATCCATTTGTACTAAAATATTGTAAAATTTGCTTGAAAGTAATTTTCTCTAAAAGCTTACTCAAAATTGGAAGTATGCTAATTGGTCTGCAATTAGAACCTAAAAAGTCTGTTTTTCCCTTTTTAAGTAATGGAATAATTTTAGATTCTTTCCAAAGATTTGGATAGTTGCCACTAAACAAACACCTATTATAAATATGACAGATTGGTTGAGAAAGCTGTCTAGCTACCATTTTTAGCAATTTTCCATCTAACTGATCAGCTCCACAAGGTTTATCATCTGGAATTGAAAGCAACATCTCTTCTACAGTAGTTTGATCAACAGACCTAAAATTAAAACTGCATAATTTATTTTTCATAATTTTAGAAATAGGACTACAGGCTGATTGAACATCATTGCCATACATGCTAGATCTTAAATTGTTCACCTTATTGTTAAAAAAGGTGTTAAAATAATTAGCTATCTCTAACGGTTTAGTAATAAACTGACCTTCATTTTCCACACACCCTTGATAATTATTTGTCTTCCTACACATTATTTCATTCAGTGTTTTCCACATTTTCTTGGAATCACCAACTGCAGACCTAATTTTTTGCTTATAGTATTCCCTTTTTTTAATATGATTTAATTTAGAAACCCTATTTCTTAACTTACAATAGAATTTTTTATTATAGTCACTCATTTCTGTACTACCTCCTTTGCCTTGTCTCTTTGCAGCATTAAGCTCTTCAAATCATCATCGAGCCAAGGAGCATTTTTAGTTTTTACTGATCTTTTTCTAAGTGGGGCGTATTTATCAATTATCTTATTTATTATATCCATAAACATTTTTAAGGCTTTATTAACATCTTTTTCTTGACACACTTCAGTCCACTGCACACTCTGAACTTCATTAATAAACAGATCTTGATTGAATCTTTTATATGACCTAGATAATAAAATCCTGGCTCCTGATTTGGGAATTTTTGTCTTTTTAGTTAATGCGATCAAATTGTGATCACTACAGCCAACTGCCACTGATACTGCCTTTGAACACAATTCCTGGACATTGGTAAATATAAGGTCAATGCAGCTAGAAGTACTAACCTTGTTGGCCTTCATTACAATTCTTGTTGGTTGGATAATCATTTGTGTAAGATTACAAGTATCAGCCATGGATTTTAACTTTTTTGTTAATGAGCAGTTTTTAGACATCCAATCAATATTAAAATCTCCCAATAAAAATATGGCCTTATTTTCATCTGTGACCCTGTTCATACTTTCACATATTCTATCCAAATACTGCACATTAGCACTAGGAGGCCGATAACAACAACCAGCTAAATTGGTTTACAGTGTGGAACAGAAATCTCTACCCATATGTCTTCAATATAACTGTTCATTAAGTCTTCCCTTAACAACACACCAAAATGTTCTCTAATATAAAAGGCTACTCCACCACCATATTTATCCCGGTCTTTCCTATACAGTTTAAAACCATTAATCATAAGCTCAGAATTACTCATAGCCATATCTAAATGTGTTTCTGACAATGCTAAAACTTGAATATTATCTTCAGTGCATATTCTCACCACCTCATGAATTTTATTCCTGAGGCTACATATATTTAAATGTGCAATAATTAATCCTTTCTTTGACAATTTTGTTAAAAGAGATACCATAAACTTGTCTTGCTTCCTAACAAAACAGCAAACAAAAATGTAAGCCAATAATTACACAATAATTCTAAAAATGCACTGCAATTATGTTTGAGTATTTCCAGTTCTGGACAAGATGACTAACTTGTCATATTTCAGGAAGGCTCTTTCACCTCTGTCCCGGGCAGCTCTTAATTTTGGAAGGAGTTCCCTCCTTCTCAACTGAATAGCCTCAGAAAAGTCTTCATTTATAAAAATGTTTGTGCCCTTTAACTTCTTGGCTGATGACATAATAGTCTGTTTATCTTTCAAACGTAGAAGTTTAACAACAACTTTTCTGGGCTTACCCCCTTCTTGATACTGTCCGATCCTGTGAGCTCGCTCGATTTCCATTTCGGAGTCATCTAGCCCCAATTTACTTGTAAGGATATCACGAACTTTCACGTCTGATTTCATCCAACTTTCATCTTTTTCATCAGAGATCCCATCCACAATGATGTTTGTCCTCTTCATCTGGTTTTCCACATAATCCAGTTTGACAAAGAATCCATCTAGTTCCTCCTTTGACTTGACAATATCCTTTTCAAACTGCTTTATTTTTATTTCAACATCCTTATAACCAGTCATCAATCCATCCACTTTATGTTGTGTGAATTCCAAACAAGTTTTTATATCTTGAACATCTCTGATCACTCCATCCAATCTTTTGTTTGTTCCATCTACTACCAACTGAACAAAACTCTTGAAGTTGTCTTGTTGTTGATGAAGCATCTTTCTGTAAAATTCTCTCTGTTGATCCATTAATTGAGAAAGTACACTCATTGTAACCACTGAATCATCCTCAGAAGGTGCAGTCTTAGTTTGTTTGGGAGGCATGATTTCTTACCACGATGTATCCAAAAATAGAGCAGGGAGAGGTTCAAGTGATGTGTTTGTTGAAGGCCCAAGCCTACAGGGCCTACTCCAAAGTTGAAAGTCACAATAACTTGTCTGAGAACTCAATAATGCCCACAATTAATATCAATAAAATAGATAATACTTCAGTTGATCTTCAAACTCTGCAAAATTAAGAATATTATTAGGATAAGTTTGATTCAGATCGGATTAAGATTAGGCCTGTGTCAGCACTGTTGTGAGCACCCGTAGCATGTATGGGCTCTAGATCTCATCTGGATTTTTTATAAAAGGGTCTATAGAAGTATTTTATACTTCATACAATATAGTTAGATCATCCAACCTATAATAGTTTTATTTCTTTTATATAAAAGATAATGATTTTCAAACTGAAGTTACTGAACCAATCATATTTTATTAACATGAGAACATATGCATAGACATTTATATAATAGGTATAGACATATTTCTTTGGAACACAGTGCCTTGCCCTCGACCAATCAGACTCATTCACTTGACTGTCACTGCCTGCACCTTCAACTGTTCTCGCGGCTGCTGCAACTTGCGCTCTGTTCATCTACTCTATAAAACAAAAAGCGGACAAAAAGGTCTTATTTTCTTTGTGCATATAGATGAATTAGATAAATTAATAGAAACAATACAACTTTAAATTCACACTTGAGCTAGTCTACCGAGATGGGAGGCTCGATGTCATATTTTGCGGAGCTTTTAACTGCTGCCAGCATGCTCGTCTTTCCCAGGATGTATTTATGGAACTCTGCACAAGTCATCTCCAAATTCATTTTTATTTTGATTTCACTGCGCACCAGCTTAAATGAGCACCCGTTTCTCACATCGGTCCAGGCACCTTTCATTATTGAAAACACTCATTCCGAGTAATCATTGCTCACAGGGATGCTCAAAATGAAAGACATTAGCTTGGCATACTGTGGGAACGCAGACGTGTTCCTGAGTGCTTGGGCCCAAAGCGCACCTACATGGTGACTGTGTATTTTAACTCATTCACCGCCTGCCTTTTTGAGAAAAGTTGCCCACCTGCATTTTTGTGATTTTAACAAAAGTTTCACAAAATTCCTTGCAGGAAAAATTATCTTCTATAAATATATAAACATACAAATTATATCCAAATAAAGAACACACCTTCTGCTTTCAAACAAACAATAAACAAACAAACAAAATGGGGAAAAAACTTTCATTATATATTTACTTTTTCCACTTAATTTAACCACTGAAATATGGATATTTCTCTTCAAAAATACAACATTTTGAGCAATAAGCTTAAAAAATTGCGTTTTTGTAAAGGAATTTATGTTAGAGATCAGACTCAGAATGACTATCAAACATAAAGGCAGTTAAAATAAATCATTAAATCTTTTTAACTTCCGTTTTTGATAAATTCGGTTTGGCGGTATTATACTTTCACTTTGAAATTCGTCCAGAAAGGCGTATTTATTAGTTAAATATTAACTCATAATTGACGAGATAACTCGTCAATGGCGATGAATGAGTTAAGATGAGGCCATATCTCTTTCAGAACACAGTTCTCGTTGTAGAGCTCATCCAGGTCGAGCTCATCATCCATCTGAAGGGCGGATACAGCTGCCGTGGTAACACTTTATTTCGATAGTCCACTTTAGACATTTTACTAATTATAAGTAACTTTGCACCTACTTATCAACTACCAATCTTTAGTGAATTAGTAGACTGTCTGCTTAATATCTACTAACACTTTATTGTGATGATATCTCAACAGACATTCAACTGTCTATTAGTGTCTTTGCAGGTGCATGTCAACTTATTCCACTAACCCAAACCTCTTCCCTAACCCCAACCCTTACAGTCTACTAATACACTAATGACAGTTAGTTGATGTATAGTTGCAAATTATTGAAAGTTAGTTGACATGTATTTGCAAAGTTATTTATAGTTAGTAGAATGTCTAAAGTGGACTATCAAAATAAGGTGTAACCGCTGCCGTTAATTCCCTGTAACTGATTTCTTGCTTTTCCTTCAGATTGAAACACTGAATGTTGAACAGGTGTCCAGCTTCTGAGAAATTGAACCATTTCTCAAGGTATTGCTCCGTGATATCATAGAAATTTGTGAATTCTCTTTTGAGCCTGTCTACCCTAAGATTAACGGAGGAGAGGAGGATGCGGTCAACTTTTGCTCCGAAAAAAGCATATTTTTTGCGCTGCTGGAGTTTGGTTCGGAGGCCGCTCATCAGTGCATGTACTTCAACAGATGTGAGACTGTCACTCTCAAGACTCAGCATAGCACTAGTAAAAAGTATTTTGCAAGAAGAAGAGTGTGACCTCCAGCTCACTGCATTCATCTTCCTCTCCATGCTCGTTACCCCGCAGCGCATCCCAAAGGACACGGGGGCACTCCTCCTTTCCCAGTGACAAGAAGTAGCTCCGCACAGCTGGCCAGGTGTTGACGAGTCTGTCAATTGCAGGAAGCAGGCTCGACCAGCGTGTCGGGACGTGACGCAACAGTGTTTGGTACTCCATGTCAGCAAATTCAAACATTTCTTTGAGGGTGGAAACTCTCTTCGCAGAACAGCTGAAATGGTTGAATGATTTTATGACGATAGTCTCCACATCTGTTTGCAGTGCATTGCTGGCACGTTTTACTGCATTATGTATTATGTGAGCTGGGCAGTTCGCAGGCAGGATCTTGCTGTTGATTTTTTTTAGATTTTGGTAAATGGAGTGTTTTTTGCTGTAATTCACTGCCGCATTGTCAGCTGAGTAAGCCGAGATGTTATTGATGCTGAGTTTGTGTTCCTTTAATTTATTCAGTTTAGTGTCAGTGACAGCATCTGCACTCTCGGCTGCTTGTTCAAAGAAATTAAGAACTCTAATGCGCGCCTAGTATATAAAAAAAACAAAACAAGATGCTGCAGCCAATGAGCAGCCGGCGGGGGCTGGCTGCAGGATGACTCAACCTGCTCGCTCATGTTATCACACAATAACTACTCAAGATTTTGCTTCAGTATAATTTTCAGGACAATTAGAGCAGGATTTGGGATAAAGATTTTGCTTCAGTATAATTTTCGGGACAATTTGAGCAAAATTCGGGATTCGGGACAGCAGGTTAAATTTCGGGACTGTCCCGAATTTTTCGGGACGTCTGGTCACCCTACCCTCTATACACACAGTCACAACCTCACCACTACCATCAGCACCTGCCTCCTCAGGGACTAGATCAGCCTCAAAATCTTATGAAATTTCTCCATGATTTAAGGAGTAGCTACACTTTAAAGTTATAAAATAGTTTATTCAATTCTATGTTGTTTTACTTTGTCACTAGACAATCACAGGGGGTTAAGTTTGATTAGGGTTGGAGCTAAACTCTTACCTCCTGAACAGTGTTCACCAAGGAAGTTGTGAAGACATGCTGAAGCCAAGGTGATCTTGGTTACACTGTCTGCGTGAAGTAGCTTTGTGGCGGCATGTGAAGTCATTTTCTACGACTCTTTGTGCTCGTGAAAGGCGGTAACTGTAGATCCTCTGATTGTGGTCCAACTGCATTAAATTGGTTTCAGAGGGTATGGCTTATACCCCACTGACATATAGGGTAGTAAAACATCACATTTTGGAGCTTTTCTGGAAGAGAAACATTTAGGAGACCCTGGTCCAAAGCGTTCTTCAGGTCAGAATGGTCAAAAAGCCCTGCATCAGATACTCTGCCCTGAGTACAGGCATGAATATAAATTAATTTATAATTTGTATCTACAGCTGCCATCAACTGAAAATCTGCTCTTATATTTGTGCCACATGCTGCCACTGTTGGCTGGAGGCTGAATGTAGATGTGCTTTCCATTAAGGGCACCCAGGCAATGCGGGAACCACCATCTCTCCAAAAAGTCCTTAGCAATTATTCACCATTCTTTCTCTAATTTTGGTGTCTTCAAAAATTAAGGCAAAATGGGAGATAAAATTGTTTTTGTTAAATACCATTTGCATTTATTTACTTGACTTATTTACAGTTCTTAAGATGAAAGACTTCCTCACTTGATTATATCTTAACCACACCTGTACTGGACTGTAAATAGCTATTTATCAGATGATGAATATCCCCAGTGTGGGATTTGATTTTGTTTTATTAATCGTGCTGTTTATTTTGTTTACCAGTCTATGTTCCATGGCAAAAAGAATAGGCGTGAGAGGAACTCTCTTTTTCTCCTCTGCCTCCCAACAGTTTTCTTCTCTCAACGTGTTCCACGCTAATGCAACCTCTTTTTGTCTTTTCTTAACATCTTTAGGATCAGTTTGGGCCATCATTAATTTAATTATTTTTTGCCATTGCACATACACTGGTGGACACCCATATTCATCACACTCTTTCTGAAATTCAGCCATGATTTATCTCAATTCCAACCCACAATACAAACACAATACAACTGTCACAGAAATGTCACGAAAATAACAGCAATATATCAACAATGCAATTCACATTAAGACGTCACTTCTCTTTTCCAGTATTTGTGGACCTTTCATCCACGGGCCTTGCACCCCCTACGGCTACAACCGAGTCGGTATTTTATAATACCTAATGTATTAAAGGACGACTCAGCCTAATATATTACTGTTTATGGGCCCTTCACCCAAGGGTTCGCACCCCCTACGGCTACAACCGAGTCGGTATTTTATAATACCTAATGTATTAAAGGACTCCTCAGCCTAATTTATTACTGTTTATGGGCCCTTCACCCAAGGGTTCGCACCCCTTATGGCTACAACCGAGTCGGTATTTTATAACGCCTAATGCGTTAAAGGAATCCTCAACCTTTTATTTAATAACAAAATTCAATGATTTCAAAAAGTTTTTCACTCTGATCAGTTTTGCAATAAAAACAATTTAGTTCAGTTCGGAGTTCCTTATCAACACAAATAATTTGGTATATTCAAACAGCAGAATTCGATAAAACAGATTTCTGCTTACCTTGTTTTAGTAGAGCGCTCTTTTGTGTTGAAATGGACTCCTCTCTTACTTAGGTCTCTGCAACGAAACCATTCTTCCTCTCACTCTCTCCTTTCCCTCCACAAAAAGTCGGGGTCACCAATTGTTGGACTTATAAGGCGTCCATTGCATATTCATAATTAGAGGGAAGACACCGTAATAAAACTTAAACTATTTATTGATCAGATATGAAAAAGTTTTACAGCGCGCTGGATCGTCTCAAGACCACAATCGGCAAGCAACGAACGCACAGCATTTGGGAAAACATTTATTTATAGAGTATATGACGTCGTTCTTCTTCTTAGAATCTCCACCCACAAAGGCTGCTTTTCCTCATGAATCTGACTCCCTCACCACTCCCAGTTTCAGCCTGTAGGCGAAGATAGACACACACAGACAAAGAAAAAACAAACTGTTCTCCGCACAACTTTGAGAGTCCTGCAGTTTGTCACTTTCCCCCCAGTACTTTTCCACTTCACATATGATTGACTTCACATAGCATATTATAATGCTTTCTTAAAAACAAATCATTAATAAAACATTCATTTATTCATAAAAAAACATAAGCTGTAAGATGAAAATGATTATTATGTAAAACACATTTCAATATCATAACATCATTTCATTATTCGTAAAATTGGTTATATGAATAAGGCACACATTTACCTCTTTAGATAGATAAACACACTGGCCCTCATTTATCAAAAGTACGTACACCAAATTTCCAGCGTACACCTGGCGTACACCCAAAACCACGGTGACTTTGAGATTTATCAATATGGACGTTGGCGTACGGCACGCTCAAATCCTACGCCAGCTCAGGAGGTGGTGTACGCACATTCTGAGTTAGTGCAGAAATGCGCAAACAATTCCTAACACCACAAAACGCACTGACAAATGAAAATATATGATATATTATGACCCACTGTAAAAAAACAAAAACATAGTAATTATAAACTTCAGTGTTTATTTTTATGCAACATGTACTTCAATGTTTAATCTGTGAGATTTTACCGAAGCATTTGATTTGTATGCATATGTATTCCTTCAGTTGAGAGCATGGGCGCTTTACCTGACGTTTCAGGGCAAAGCATGTGAGCGGATCGGAGCGCAGCCTTGAGCGGTGCGGTAATATTCCATCAAAGCGCCTCTATAAAAATTCCGCTCGCTCAGCACCGCTCGTTGAACCCAGAACGCCCTTTAATAATTTGCTAGTTCGAGAATCTGTAAAAACGTCTAGCAATAAGTTATGGAATTCAAGCCTTCTACATAAATGTAAAGTAAAAATCAAAGTTAAGATTGGACAGGAAGAAAACATTGAAAAGAAGTGCGGAGAGACTGTAAAAGTCAGCAAATATTCATCCTGGAATCTGAAGCTGCACATTGAAAGAAAGCACAAGGATGTGCTACGAAAACATGGTAATAATGCATCAAAAGGTAAGCTAGTTACATACTATTCGATGATAAATAAATAGCTACACATGAATAGGTAAGGTAAAATGCTTGTGTTGAATGGAGCCATAAATCCGATCATTATGACATGCGGACAAAATCATGGCCACGAATTATCTTTTATGCTACATTATGAACACTTCTTTTTCTTATTTAGTTTAAAGTAAATATTCAACAGTTTGTTCCTTGGAATTAATTATTATAATATTTCGTCATTACTATTACAATTATTATTACTTCAAATTATGAATTAGTCTAGTAAAACATGTGGATGTCGTGGAAACAAATTGTTAATTTGAATTATATCCGGAGCTCCGTATCAAACTGGATCTTATAGTCTAGTAGCCAACTAGGTGAACCCGGAAATGTTGAGTACACCAAAGTTTTATTGCAGAAATGTGAAGTATGGGTCCCCAGCATACAGAAACTGCCGGATGCTAATTTGCATATGTTGAGCAATTTGCATAATTTGCATAATTAGCAATATTAGCTTAATCGTCCATTTTGACCACATATTTTGCACTAAATGGCCAATTTCTACAATATGTGAGTGGTTTTAGAGGTTTTAGATGATGCTGATTTCATTTCTGGCATTTTCAGATTTTAAAGAGCTAATTTTATTACAAATTTTGATTTATTTATTCAAATTTTTATTACTTTCAGTCATAATTTTAGGTTATTTTATGGTAAATACTAGCCTGGTTAGCCAGACCTACATCAAGATGTAAGGTCTGGCAACTCTTCACACAAACGGCTCAATGCAAGGGGCGGGATATAAGGTTGTCCCTCAAAATGCCTCTGCACGCAATAGGATAGCGCTATGACCAATCAGAGCAACGAAGAAGGTGACGTAGTTACCGTAACCAGTCGGCAAAACTCCAAACACATCTTTCTTGCTTAAAAAGGACTTCAGTAGGGTTATTTGCTCTTCTCTCAAAGAAAAACATAAGTCTAAGTCCTCCAGAGTCGCGGCCAAAGCCGCTTCAAAAGAAAGCTGTTCGCCAGCAGCAGCAGCCATTCTTTGTTTTCAAGTAGGAACCGTTGCAGCTCTGTCGTCATCATGTTAAGCCCGCCCCACAGACGCTACACACGATGTGATTGGCCTGACCAAATTTTGGTTTTTGGAGCTGTTAAGTGTATTGTGAGTGCCTAGACTAAACCCTGGCAGCAAATATATTTTGCAGCCGCTAGGGTGCGTCTAGATTTCTAGGCTAGGTAAATACAATAATCTAACATTTCAGAATCATGAGTGCACTTATAAATGTTGATTCATTGTTTACAGGGTATAGTGAGGCTGAATCCCCTCCTGACACTTTTGAAGATTCAAAATAGCTTTTTGGATAAACAATGAATCTTTGTTAGGCTGAATGTTATGCATTTCTGGATGAAAAAGCAATGCGGGTATTTGACATAACTTGGATCCTGGAACTGTATGATACATAGTAATCGGGTAAACTGAAACTTCGCCAGACGCAAGCCCAGCCCAGACCTGCAGCTACACAGCTGGACTTTGCTGATGTACAAGGTTTCAACACAGCTTTAAAACCACAGCTGACAACATCTAACAAAGCAGGAGGAGCAACTGGACTTGAATCCTGTGTGGGCATAAGCAGTTCCTCTCCTTCCTTTAGACCCATCTTCTTGTCCCATTCAAACAAGGTGATATCCACAACCGGTGGATCAGGCTGGTCAGCTGATTTTCATAGTAGCACCTGTAGGTGGGCACATCTTCCATGAAGGCGCATATTACGTTTTGTAGGAGGTAGTGCTTTCACTGCTGGGGGCCTTTTGCGCTTTCGGTAAATTTCATACGGGCTCCATCCAAGGTTACAGAGTTCCTCTGATTGTAAAGATATTTTAAAGTCGCTATTTTTGCCACTGCATGGTGCAAACAGACACTTCTTTCCTGACATTTCGACTTGATCAAAACGTTTCTCTTTGTTTTGAAAGTACTTAAAGGACAAGTTCGGTATTTTACACTTAAAGCCCTGTTTACAGATTGTTTATGATGAAATAGTGAAATAGCATCTTTTGCAGCGATTTTTGTGTGAGCATGTCAGTGAACACCCCTGACCACTCACTGAGTTTCACGTCTTTGTAAACGAAAGTTTAATGCATTTTAGAAAGGATTGTTCCAGTGCACCATTAAACCCATTGTAGAGGTGTGAGGTGAAACACAAACACCCCAAAATTCTCAGGGCAGCCGCATATGTCGAAATTTCAGCCAAAACCGTTCTATTTCATCATAAACAATCTGAAAACAGGGCTTTAAGTGTAAAATACCGAACTTGTCCTTTAAACCTAGATCCGAATGGTTAAATTAATACTACACGACAACTTGAGAAAGCAGCAAGAACACTGAATATCAAATGTTTTTAATCCATTCCTGATCAAATCACAAGAAGTCTGAATTTAAAAAAAGAATAATACAATTTTTTTTTAATAATGGTAACTTATTTTTGAACACCAGATTCACTCACAAAATGGATCTGAATAGAAATTCACAATGTACTGAACAAAACTGTCATTATAACTCATTATAACCTTTTATCTTAATGTGAAAACATAAATATGATATAAGAATATAACAAAATCTGCAAGGATAATTTCAACTTTAAAAATAGACTATGCTCCTTTGCTTCACAACATACTTATTGTATATACAACAGCTCACTGCAACAGCTTATTTGCATAAAAACATGACCAGACCTTAAGAAATGTAAACATATTGAGGTTATCAACATTCACATCAAAGAGCATGAGTTCTTGTGATTCTGAAATGTGAGAATATAGTGTTTACCATAAAAATAACCTAAAATTTTGTTCGGAATTAATAAAAAAGTGTCTAAATTAATCCAAATCTGTTATAGAATTACCATTTTGAAGTCTGAAAGTGGCAGAAATGAAATCAGAATCCTCTAAAACCTCTAAAACCACTTACATATTGTAGAAATTGGCCATACAGTGCAAAATATGTGACCAAAATGGACAATTAAGCTAATATTGCTAATTATGCTAATTATGCAAATTGCTCAACATATGCAAATTAGCATCCGGCAGTTTCTGTATGTTGGGGACCTATACTTCCCATTCATGCAATAAAACTTTGGTGTACTCAACATTTCCGGGTTCACAATGGGGCTCTATGGGCTGGCTACTAGACTATTAGCTAACAAACAACTGTATGTAAATACAGAAAAACACACTACAAAAGTTACTACATCATTTTAAAATATTATTTTAAAAAAACTTAACCGAACCATTAAGCAGACATATAATTTAGATGTAGGCAACATTAAATAATAATAAATAATAAATAATTATTCTTCTAAATATCAATTAAGCGTCATTAATAATAAAAATAATAATACAAATATTACAAAACGTCATGCAATTATTAATGTGTTTTTAAGCCCGCTCTTTAAACTCCCAAATAAAACAATTTTGTTTCTTTCCACTTCCCTGGTTTCTCGTCTTTGCCGTGTTCCATGTGTCAATGTCGTAAAATGAGGGCGTGGGGGAGGTGGAGACTTGAATTTATATGGGCTTGTTATTCTAATGACGATCGTTTTCAGCCGCCGCATTTATGAAGGGCAGATATTGCGTACACCTGGATTTCAGAGGTACGCACAGCTTCATAAATCAGGCGGGGAGAGGAGTGTAAGCATAATCGTACGCCAACATATACGCCCGTTTCTACGCAAGAATGATAAATAAGGGCCACTAAATCTTTTACTGCAATACTACTTCTAAGCAAACACTTTAATCATTATCAAAACCATCTGTTCAGTGTGTTTTCCCTCAGGCCCCTTTTATCTTGACTATTACCAGATGCACATTCCTAACTAATCCCTCTTGCAGCTTTTACACACACACAGATAACATTCTTGTATTCAAGCACAGAAATCATTGTTGTATCAATACACATGAATTAAGATTATAAACAGCACGATTAATAAAACAAAATCAAATCCCACACCAGCCAACATTGATATGTGGGTTCCACATGGGTCCTATAGACCTTTTGCGTGTTTGCAAACAGACATTACTTTTTTGTGGGCGGAGCCCAACTGGTGGCAGAAAGTGAATGCTTCTCAATAGCTGTGTGAAGTGTTTTAGCGTTAAACTGTGATTTTTATGGATCCGGTGTTCTGTAGAAGTCTGTTTCCCCTATATTTCTCTTAAGTGTAATGTTTCTTACAACGTTTTCACCAAGTTATGTTTATTTTTTTAAATAAATTAAACGTTTAAATGGCTTGGCTACTGATATGTGTGCATGTAATGTATATGTATTGTTCTTTATTGGTAAATCAATTATTTTTACAGTATGAATTGCTGACGTACTTATAAGACCAATACTATCATGTATTCTGTATAATATCATTTATTAATTATTTCATCAAGTTTTCAATTTCTTCCTTATATTTATGTTTATATATTTTTTAGTAAACATCATAATTTAGAACAAACAGATAGAAGACATAGGGTAAGATATAAGGTAAAAAGAAGTAATAGAAAACGAAAAAAAATACGAAAACTTTAATAAACGGTAATATTAAAAAAAGATTTAAACTAATTCAAATCTTTCTAAATAAATTATAAACGTAACGTGATGAAAACGCTATAAGAATAATATTAATTATAATATTCACCTGCCTATGGATTTATCAAACATTCATTTTATTTCAATTTGCACAGCTATGAATGTGGGAAAATAAGAAATGTCAGAAAATTCATCAGCTTTTTAGTGTGTTAATTAAGGACATGTTTTAAACATTTTGTAAGGAGCCTGATTAGTAGAGTCAGGTGTTTCATATAAGAAGACCTCATTATGACTACTGCTACAACACATTACGCTTGACAAAGTAGTCCTGCTTCAAATGTTTTTAATTGCAAATTTCTTTACCTTATATAATATCATATTTCATATAGTCTTTGCTGAATTCGGCAGACTTTTAAAATTACAACTATAGATATGATAAACAATTAAAGTACAAGAATTCCCACTCAGGCAGAAAAATTTATTTTTGAAAGGAGCAGCAGGAGTCCCTCACACATGTTACTGAAAACATTTGTATTCACTTGTTTTTAGAAAATGTAATACTACGGTGCAAGTTCATATTATTAGAATTGATAACCGATAAAAGCAACGTAGTTTCAGTTTCAGTTCAAATATATTATTTAAAAAAGCACCCATTTCATTGCTAAAAACAACATTATTTTGTGTATTTGGTATATGTTCATGTGGTTTATGGTAAAAAAAACAGTATTTTCCACATACCGTACATTTTTGTAGCTCCAGATTTCACACATTTCCTGAAATGCATGGATTTGAAAAGCTGAAATGCTGCACTATGCAAACATGACTTCGCAAAGACTGAGCGTGTGAGTCCCAGGCTAAATCGGCCCGCAGATGCGAAACAGGTGGGGCGTAATTAGCGGGGGGTAGATGGGAATTGAAGTCCAAGTTATTAATTGGGTGAATGCGAGGGTTGAGTACCGGGGGTGTTATTGCTGACATCCATAACAGTGACACTCCTTCCCATGTTTGAAAGATTCAGTTGCTAACAGGAGTTATCTTACAGGCTGTGAGTCCGAAGCAGGAGGAATTATGATAATGTTGGTCTTGTCTACATCACCAATCCTAGGAAGTAAACTGTTGCCAACAATCTGTGTGTTTGTTGTAGTCCAAAAAAAGAGATTTACGTTGGAGAAGATAACTTGCGTCATCGTTTACTTGGGAGTTTGTACCTTTTGCTTATCGTTAACATGTACTAATGCACACTTACACACCAAAGGAAATTTAAAAACGTGAATCGGACAATAGGTGCTCTTTAAATAAATATATAAAGTAAATTACAATTTCATTTAAACTTAAAATGTTCTTTTTTACATTTTGTGTATATCATTGAAGATCTTTCAGTCCATATAATTACTGGTGTTTAAGTAGTTATGCTACGTTACAATTCTGGCACTGCCAGCCATTTTCTCCAAACATGTCAATTGAGGGTATGTTTGAACAGGTGGGATGATATCACCCATGGCACAATGAACACTGCACCATTAATTCTTTGTTGTGTGTCATCCTGCACACACAATGGACACTGACAGTGGTTTGTGTTGAGTTTATGCAATTTTGCGTCTATGTTTAACTCCATCTTCCCTGTTCTGAAACTCTTGATGAGGTCTGCCCTCATTCAACCCTCACAGAACTGACAGTTCTCAGGTCTAATGTTGCAGCACAGTGCATATACAAATCCAATAGCAAGCAAGCCACAGTTGCTGATATTGGTTTTCTTCTGAACAGCAGGAAATTTGACCACAAATTGGTCTTCCTCTGGCCTTAACAGCCACGATAAGGCCTGTTCAGTGTTTTTGTCCATCACTGTGAAGAGGCTGTCATAAAGGCAAACCTCATTTTTTAAGATGTTGCTTTCTGTCACCCAGTGATTTCCCCCTGTATATAAAATTTGCTCAAATTGCCTGTTGGCATACTCTCAATCCTTAATTTTTCCTAAACACTAAATAAAGAGATGTCTGAAATCCATCAATGCCACTGTACTCTTTTGCAAGCAGGTGAGACGCAAAATCAATCTCATCACTGCTTAGCCAATGTTGTGGGTGCAGAATTGAAGTTATGGTACTGCCTTTGTGGACTTGCTGTGTTCTCTAAAGTCTCAATGGAGGAAGTATTTCAGAGGGGTTCTTCCCATGCCAGTATGGAACAAGATTCCTAACATCCTGAGGCAGAGGAATAGTTTTTGTTAATGTCACTTTAGAAGGAATAAATAAATACGAGACACATTGTTATAAGTTTACAAATAGGATAGTAATCAAACAATAACATTTTCAAGAGTCACAAGATTTTTGCTAATAGAAATACATAAAAAGGCTGCACCATACTCATAGTCTAAAGATTTTTGTTCTTCTATCAATTATTTGAGATGACCTAATATTAAAGGAATAGTCTACTCATTTTCAATATTAAACTATGTTATTACCTTAACTAAGAAGAGTTGATACATCCCTCTATCATCTGTGTGCGTGCACGTAAGCGCTGGAGCGCGCTGCGACACTTCGATAGCATTTAGCTTAGCCCCATTCATTCAATGGTATCAAACAGAGATAAAGTTAGAAGTGACCAAACACATCAACGTTTTTCCTATTTAAGATGAGTAGTTATACGAGCAAGTTTGGTGGTACAAAATAAAACGTAGCGCTTTTCTTAGCAGATTTAAAAGAGGAACGGACTTTTCAGGCGAGTCGAAGTACTCCCAAAGTGCTATTACGCCATTGTATGGCGTAATAGCACTTTGGGAGTACTTCGACTCGCCTGAAAAGTCCGCTCCCCTTCTCCCTCTCATAATGGGAGAGGGAGGGTGTTACTGCGCCGAGTCAGAAGTACTCCCATTAGTGCTATTCCGCCATACAATATAGTTCCTCTTTTAAATCCGCTTAGAAAAGCGCTACGTTTATTTTTTGTATGGCGTAATAGCACTTTGGGAGTACTTCGACTCGCCTGAAAAGTCCGCTCCCCTTCTCCCTCTCATAATGGGAGAGGGAGGGTGTTACTGCGCCGAGTCAGAAGTACTCCCATTAGTGCTATTCCGCCATACAATATAGTTCCTCTTTTAAATCCGCTTAGAAAAGCGCTACGTTTATTTTGTACCACCAAACTTGCTCGTATAACTACTCGTCTTAAATAGGAAAAACGTTGATGTGTTTGGTCACTTCTAACTTTATCTCTGTTTGATACCATTGAATGAATGGGGCTAAGCTAAATGCTATCGAAGTGTCGCAGCGCGCTCCAGCGCTTACGTGCATGCACACAGATGACAGAGGGATGTTTCAACAATTCTTTGTTAAGGTAATAACATAGTTTAATATTGAAAATGAGTAGACTATTCCTTTAACACATTTTCCAATGTTTAAACGATATAATGAAGTATGATGTACTTATAACACTTATACAGAAAACGTTGGCTCTGTTATTTGATATAACTAGAAACTTAACACTGTGACATAATTACAATATTACTAACATAATGACATCAAACACATGAATTAACAGATTTGTATTACTGCATTTGAAAAGTGTTAAATTTCATTAATATAAATAAATGAATACCTTTTTGCCTTTAGTGTCAGCACATTGGATCAGTACATCTACTGTTGTTTCCATCTGTCATGTACCACATGCTTCCACAGCAGTCTTAACAAAGCATACGATACACACAAACATTAAGGTCTTCACCTCTGAGAATTTGTTTTTAAAGTCTGCTTTCATTTCATCTCCCTACAAACTCATCACTATCACACTCCGAACAAAGTGTACATTACAGTTCCTAAATCTTGTAATATAAATTGTTTGTCATGATTCACAAGAACGGGACCCAAGTGCAAGGTAACGGTGAACTCAGACAGGGTTTATTGAACCAAAAAACAAAGGCCCACGTGGGGGAAAACAGCACAGGAACAGATGACACAACAGACAAGACTAGACTAACTTGACTAAGACAATTACAAAGACTAACAGACTTGACTAGAAACTTTGACTGAGTTGCTAAAACCAGCAACGGTACAAAACATACAAAACGATCCAGCCCAGGACAGAACACACTGGGGCCTTAAATAAGAAAACTAAACAAGACAACGAGGGAAGGACAGGTGAGGAGAGTTAACCAATAATGAATTATTAACGAGGAGACAAGGGGGCGGGGATATAAACGAGACACAGCAGCACACTACCCAAACAAAAGGCCATGTGCTGCCACACAAAACATGGGTACCACCACAATCCTGCCACATGACCATGAACAACTATGAATAGGTGTGTTCGACATCGGCTGTGGCTGGATGTAACCGATCCGCGAGATTAGCCGCGTGCAGGCGGGGAGGAGCTGAAAACGGAGATGTGAAGTCGGACGCGCTGTGGTTCCTGTAGTTTGCTGCATTTACGTCAGGCATAACTGTCAACTAACTGTCTAACTGTCCTTAGAGTGTAAGTAGACTGTAAGGGTTGGGGTTAGGGAAGAGGTTAGGGTTAGTGGAATAAGTTGACATGAACCTGCAAAAATACTTATAGTCAGTTGTATGTCTGTTGAGGGATCATCACAATAAAGTCTGAATAGATATTAAGCAGACAGTCTACTAATACTGTAAAAATTGGTAGGATAAGTAGTTGCAAAGTTACTTATAATTAGTAAAATGTCTAAAGTGGACTATCGAAATAAAGTGTTACCTAATTGTATTGGCTGACTCGTCATGTTGCTTTGAGTATAATTGGTTAATATGACTGTCATTCTGTCACGGTAGGATAAGTCCATCGTGACTTTCTGTGTCGTTTGACTGGAGTATGCGTGTGTGTCTGATCACTAATGATCTGAGTGAGTGCAGGTGCGCGTGATTGCTTTGCTTCAGCTGGTGGTAGTTACTGAGACGGCATATATACTCACTCATTCTCTCTTCTCACTGCCAGATGATTACGCTACATGTCTTGCCATTGTTATCGTGTTCGTGTGTTCCTGTGGTCTCGTCTTCACATGAAGGTCTGCCTGTTTGTGTATCCGGTTTCATCCGTTCACCTGACTTCACCCACGAGCACCAGGATTTGTCACCGCAGCCTTTGTCTGTCTATCATATCATTCATATCATCTGTGTCATCCGTCTAATAAACTGTGTTTCATTGATTACTGCATTTGCCTACTGATTTCCACATCCAGTCATCACACATTCAGTAAACTGGCCAATGACTGCTGTGTGAGCACTGGTTTAGTTTGAACAAACTGAGGGTGCATCCCAATTCAGGGTCTGGATCCTTTTAAGGCCGCGGACTTTGAAGGCAAGGCTCAATATTTGAAGGCAGCAGCCTCTAAACACCACGAAGTGAAATGAAATGAGACGGTCTAGCCTACGGGGGCATCACTTGCTTTTCCCGCCCACTACGCTTGTCACTGGGACACAAAAGACCTATCAGACTTTTAAAAATAAATATGGTGGCAGATTTTTTTATTTTACTTTAGAAAATATAACACATTGATGCAGATTAAACTATCCAACAGTATGTAAAATTCACCAACCTTAGAAATATACAAATGCAAAACGCAACACACAACATTGCAGCAATAATATTAATTTACATCACTAAAACATAATTAATAATAGTAAAACAGACACAAGGACCTTTAATTAGCAAAATATACACTTTTATTTAACTACAGTTTTGAATGTTTATTTCAAAATACCCAGACTTCATATTGAATTTTGGGATAGCCAAGGCTGTGAAGGATACATTTATGGATCCTCGGTAAGGCCGTAAAGATTTACCGTGCAAATGCGCGTTTTCTCAATTAATGAATTTGCATGAATTACGGTGAAATGCCGCCACATACAAATGACAGGGGGCGCTCTCGTGCAGAAACTCCCTTTGTGCCACAGAAGAAGTAGGCCAGAAAATGTCTACAGGAATATTTATATTGGTGTTCTTCAAATAGTTTCAGGTATTTTCATGATAATAAAGAATATTTTGAATGATTTTGTTTAACGAGCGTTGCTTTTTAAAATGCACGTTATAAACGACTCCAACTCATAATGATTTTAGATTGATAAGGACTTCTTACTGACCAAAACGCCAAAGTACACACACAAGCTGCGCATGAAACACTGAATCCCGATGCCGCGATGCATAATCAGGCAGGTCTTTTTAATGGGACAAGCTATATATCGTTACAGCCCTAACTCGGTTTCAGGGGGGAAAAGGCCACAGTAAGAGGCTTTTATATGAAGGAGCCTTCGAATTGTGACAGCCTTCGTCACGCCCCGGTGATGTCATTTGCCTTCAGATACGGCCTTGGAAGGCCACCGCCCCTAAATTGGGATGCACCCAGTATGTCTATTTAAGTGTCACACACAAGTACGGTTTTAATAGTGTTGATTGTAGCTGTTTTTTGTTAACCTGCCTGTCAAAAGCTTGTTTTAACAATAAACTGGAATATGGACACAGATGATGGCTTAGATAGGATCTGTTTAGCCACCTAAGAGTGTTGTTGGCAATATTATGTAAGAAAATTTTTTCTTGTACAAACCTAACATAAGTGTTTATGTCCTTAATTTATGAAAAACAATCTTAAATATTTAATTTTGGAGAAAATACACATGGTAGGCTAATAGATACTTTAAACAGTATTACACTGAAATAATCTTACTGGCCATATGCTGGTGAGACATGAAAACACATAAGCCCTCTGAATGGAGACCCAGGTAGCCAAAACAGTTTGGCCCAATAATGGCCCAAATCCGGCAGGCCAGAAAAAAAAACACGGCCCAGTTCCGGCTGCCAGAAAAGGGCCAACTCTGGAATGAATGACGCCCCAGAATCGGCCCAAGTACACTGGCCCATGTCCGGGTGCCTAAAGTGAGCCGGCACTGCCAGCACAGTGCCAGAATCACGCCAGCTAAAACTGTATACTCAGCCAAAACTGGCCAATGTCCGGGTGCTTAATGTTAGCCGACACTGCCAGCAAAGTGCCAGAATCATGCCAGGATAAACTGTACACTCAGACGAAACTAGCCCGAATTTTTTTTTAAAGTGTTTTTTCCACAAAACAATACTTTATAACCTTAGCCCTTAAGATGGCATGTACTTATCCCTTCTTAAAAAAACTTTTATTATATTTAGTTAAAAAAAGTTAAACTGCACATTAGAAGTTCTAACCTCAATGTTTGTGATGCTTTTAATGTGTTAAGTGTCACACTTTACTGTAGGTGTTTAAAAAAGAAAGAAAAATATACAGTATGTTTACATGTTTATTTGAAACATAACATTACATTAATAAAACATTAATAAACATCTGGACACTCCTCAAGTGTACCCTAAAAAAAGGAAAGACTGAGAGAAAAGAGATAAGAGGGGGAACAGAAAATGACTCATGGTTACTTCATCAGATAGACTGAAGGCATTAATGTTAAATTGGGTAAATGTTAAAGGAATAGTTTACCCTAAAATAAAAATTCTGTCATCATTTACTCATCCTCATGTTGTTTTAAAGGTAGGGTAACAGATTTGATCCTGAAAGATTTTTAGTTATGCTGGTTGGGAGGCTGTTTACACTTGGTATTAAGATGCATGTTCACGTGCGCTCACCTCCTGTCTGTAAACAGCAAGAAAAGCAAACTTTTCTGCTGAATTGACAACCTGTACAGGAGCCACAAAACGAAAGGCATCTTTTATAACAACAACAGCAAAAACTGCCTGGATCAGCAAGAGCAAAAACCCAAATTAACATCTGTAACTTTACTGCTTTACCACGAGATGAAACAGCTGCAGGAGGCAAAGGGTCTGAAAGGGTCGTTGTTTATTTTGGTAAGGTAGGTACGCGATATGTTTGTATTGAGATGGATTCAGATATTCTACTTTGATGAAACATTGTGTTGCTTATGAAATTTGTGTTCGTTTACGGATTAGCATAACGATATAGTTACTACGTCTACACAACCGAACGTGTGCTTAAACTAATTCTGATATAAACCAGTTGTTATTTTGGAAGTGTTATTCACTTTGTACTGCAAAGTTTTCTCACTGGTGAATGAGACATGAAATGTGACCGTCTGATCTGTGCATGTTCATGTGTTTTGAAAGAGGCGTGACTTTGGATGGCGATTTGACTTAAGGGTGGGATCGTGATTTCATTACTAGGCGGCTACCGTTAGCATTTTTCAAAATGTGTTACCCTACCTTTAAACCTGTATGAATTTTTTCTGATGAACACAAAAGAAGATATTTAGAGTAATGATGGTAAACACACAGCAGATTGTAACCATTGACTTCCATAGAAGGAATAAAAAAATATGATGGAATTTAATGGGTACCGTCACCTGTGTGCTAACCATCATTTATCAAAATATTTTCTTCATCATATATCACAATACTTTTCAAATACTTTTTCCTACTATGGAAGTCAATGGTTACAATGTGCTGTGTTTTTACCATAATTACGCAAAACATCTTAATTTGTGTTCATCAGAAAAAATCATGCAGATTTAGAACAACATGAGGATGAGTAAATGATGAAAGAATATCTATTGAACTATCCCTTTAACAACAATTGAAATACCTTGAATTTGCTTGTTTTCAGGCCCGCTCTCTTATTCTTTTTGCATCTCTGTCAGATGCAAGCTGCAGAAGTTTTTACGAACTTTTCTACTTCACCATCTGGTGTACGAACAGTAGTTGAATTTCTTCTGACAGATTCTTGAAAAGAAACAAAATTATTTAATTAGGTAAATGCAAGCATGTTAGTTTAACCCTGGAGAACCCAAGAACCCTTCTCTTAGAATCAATTAACATTGGCCACATTTGACCCGTGGGTTCTCCAGGGTTAAATGTTACCTACAAGCTATTCTGCTTCAAAAACATTGACAGGTACTTTAGATTGGAAAACTTATAGCTTCATAGATTAACATTGTAATGGCTTTATATACAGTGGCAAGAAAAAGTATGTGAATTTCACAGTTTTCTGAACAAATTTGTCATAAAATGCGATCTAAACTTTATCTAAGTCAAGGGCATTGATAAACATAATGGGGCGGTTTCCCGGACCAGGATTAGCTTAATCCAGAACTAGGCCTTAGTTTAATTAGGAAATATAATTAGTTTTAACAAACATGCCTTACTAAAAACATTACCTGTGTGCATTTTGAGGTAAAACAAAGGGCACTGATGTATTTTAAGATATGTAAGTGTAAGTTGTTTTCAGTTTGGAGAGCTCTTAAAACTGTTTAAGTCTAGGACTAGTCTAATCCCTGTCCGGGAAACCGCCCCAATGTGTCTAAAAATAATTACACAAAAACATTCTGATCTTTCATGTCTTTATTGAGAACTACCAAAAAACATCTTAGTGCTTGTGAAAAAAATGTGAACCCTTAATTGAATGACCTCAAAAAAGCCAATTGGAGTCAGGTTTTAGCACAGCTATAGCCCTATTGTTTTTTCCCCAGATTCAGTTAAATTTTTTCTCAAATTCCGTGTTTTTCGTTTAATTCTGGATTCTGGTTAAATTAAATTTCAGTAATCAAAAAGCACATCTTATCAACTGAAAACATAACAGAAAATTAGCAGATCCACCACTGCAGTGAATATACTGTACTGTATGAGTGTGCGACTGTGCGTTTCCACAAGGTGACGTGCCTGTTTACCAGCATGTATAGCTCGTATATGGTTCTCAAGACACGAGGGCTCACTAAGTTTTCTTTCTTGTTTAAGTGAACATAAACAGCTGTATGTTTATTAGTATATTGAAGCAGTGCCGTCTTAAAGCTGTCTTGGGTGTTCAAAGCTGTCTTGAGTGTTCAATGTTCATTACACAAAAAAAAATGAAAACCCCTCACTACTATTAACTGAATAAATTTCGCAGCTGCACATTTAATCCATACAGTGAGGACTGTGCAGTGCTTTATTTGTATTTATTGCTAAGGTTCATTTTAAAATCATGTTGACAGACAATTTCATAACTAATATATTTACATTAAATACAGATGCCTGAAAAGTAAAACAAGATGAGTATAGTATTATGATTAAGAGGAAATATTAAAAATTTGGTTGCTTTTCAGTAGCATTGTTGTAGTGACAGCCAAAATACATTGGCCTACCGTAAAACTTCAAATAATAGCCGAGTCCCAAATAGACGCCTGTCTCTTTTAGACGCCTGGTGTGACGACAGGTTTGGGTAAATAAACGCCTGTCTCAAATAAAGGCCTGGTCTGTTTTTTAGTTTCGGGTTGTATTTAATCTTCTAAAACCCGTCAGATAGTCTGTTTAAGACAGTTTTATGGTGCAGATTGAACACGCTAAAGTTTTTTTTTGCTTACCGGTAGATGTCACGTGACAGACGCAGTCGTTCCATTACTCATCACTATGACAACACAACAAGCTTCGTCGCAAGGATTGAAGTGATGATGACAGTAGCGAAGTGGCAATCGGGAGAGACGGGACTTTTGCCGGTGGGCCGGTAGTGTTTTGAGGCCGCTGATAATAGCCGGGCTTTCAGTCTTTTGTCATGCATGCACTCCCGCCGCCACACATTGTATTTCTCGCGCGGAAACACTATTTATCATATTTAATATGCTGCAGCGCCCAAAATGTATCTGGCCGCACTGCTCTCTCTCTCTATCAAGCCCGCCTTCCCTAGAGTTCTAGTCGAGCGAGCCAATACAAAAAAAAGAGAAAGAGGCTACACAATAGCCAATCAGAAAATAGCACTGTTGTATCCGTGTAAGATTTCACACAACAACCAATAAAAAAACATATCCTTGTTTGCTTTATTTATACTGCCAATAATTTAAGACTGTTGTTATTACACGAACTAATTTGTTAAACACATTCAAATTAAAAATAAAACGTAATATGTGGTAACCTCCTGCTGTCATGCTGGAACAATTAAATTAAAAGCCTGTCTCTTATAGACGCCTGTCTCTTTTAGACGCCTGGTGTGATGATAGGTTTGGGAAAATAAAAGCCCGGGCTATTATTTGAAGTTTTACGGTATATGTAATACACATGAGTAGTACAAAGTCCATTTCCTACTTTGCAAACTCGACACAACGACAAAAAAACTAAACAAAAATGAGTGGAAGTGGCAACGAATATCCAAAGATGATAAATTGTGGACAAAAAGGTAGCACGAATTCCTTTATATGGAAGTGGTTTGGCTAGCTAAAAAACTGACGAGGCGCAGATTAAAATATAAATGAACCCTCTTATTTTTGTGGCTTCAGTCATTGTTGGCATACTGTTTTAAAGCTGGAAGCATTAACAACTTACATCGAAATATATATCATTATCGTTCAATATGGATTTTTGCCATATTGCCCAGCCCTAGACCGATGTATTTTGGCTGTCACTACAACAATGCTACTGACAAGCAACCAAATGTTTTTTTTTTTTATCATAACACTATACTCATCTTGTTTTACTTTTCAGGCATCTGTATTAAATGTAAAAATATTAGTTATTAGAATCTATGATTTAACATTAGCAATAAATACACACAAAACACTGCACAGTCCTCACTGTATGAATTAAATGTGCAGCTGCAAAAGTTGTTCAGTTAAGAAAAGTGAGTGATTTTCATTTTTGGGTGGAAAGAACATTTCTGACACAGAAAGCAGTAGGCTACTGTCACTTTAAGACCCAGAACAGCTTTAAGACTGCACTGCTTTAATATACTGATACTGACACATCTAGCTGTTTATGTTCACTTAAACAAGAAAGAAAACTTAGTTTAGTGATCACGCATGTGTTGACTGCGCGCTGTGTGCGTGCTTCGCGAGCCCTCATGTCTGAGGAACAGATGTCAAGCTTGCGCGTTGTGGGAACGCTGAGTTGCACACTCATACAGAACAGTATATTCAATGCAGTGGTGGAGCTGCTACTTTTCTTCATTTTTTCTAAATTTGTGAATGTCCTGTAAATAATATATACTTTTTAAAGCGGTACGGATGTGTGCGTGGGCAAGGCGGACATGGAAAGAAAGTATACTGTACCTTTTTTGTCTGTTCTGTTCCAGCCTTTATTAGAACCTGCTAGTGCTCTGAAAAACACATGAAAGATCTGAATTTCTTGTGTAATAATTTTTAGACACATTATGTTATTTATGTATATTTATTCAGAAAACCATTACATTTACTTGCTAATGTATATATACATAAACATACAATACATATATAATATTGATGGCTCTTGTTTCGTTCTGAAACCCTAGATGGCAGTTTTCTTATCCTCGAACAAACTGTCATCACAAGGGCCATGTTTACATGCACAAAATTTTGTCAATCCGACTGAATTTAATCCGATGAAAGGTTACAACAATACAGTTTACATGCACCCTAAACATGTTTAAATGTTTGCACCTCAAAATTTTTGTTTTCATGTACATTTTATATAAACCGAACATCTGTGCAAGCGCACAGCCAGGGTTGGCAGCTTCACATATCAAAATCATCCCCATGGACATTCAAAATTAGCCCAAAAGCATCCCAATGACTTATCACAGCCCAAATACCAATAACTAATGAACAAAATCCTTTCATATCTGACCCGCAGAAAAAACAACTCGCAAAGACAGTTTAAACAGTAGCCCAAATCTGAACGAAAAAAAGAGAGGACTTGGCAATGCCACCCCAAAGCCAAACCAAAGCAAATAAGAGGTAAATATACGACGTGAACTTGAGCACAAATTTTCTGTGCACATGCACAATGTATTTTTGCATCCGACAAAATACTTCGATTCACGCATTTACATGCATACTTTTCTCCTGCTGATCGGATCACAGATTGGACTACACCACCCCTTTCAATACGATTCAAATTTGCATCCAATCTACCTCAATCGTATTGATTAAGGTTTTTACATGACGGCTTTTTAATACGATTGAGCCATCAATACGATTACAAACTGATTAATTGGTTGCATGTAAACATAGCTACTAGAAACATAAGTACTAGAATAAGGGCACACCACTAAGGTAAAAAAAACGGTTACATGCCCAATTGTGCCAGTGTTGTATTATCGAGAAAGTTCATTATTATTTTTATACCTTTTTAAGCCTTGCCTATTTAAAATTTTAATATTTGCAAGATGCAGCAAAAGAGAACTCAATTTGGTTTTTAAGGGTTGTTTTGAGATTTTCAATTATATAAAAAAGTAAGTTTTCCTTACTCTTAAAGTCGCAATGAAATTGAAATGAAAAACTATATATGTATTTTTAATAGTGTGGTATAATTAACAAATGACTTATCTGTGAGCTTCATTATTTTTTAAAAATTCGTGTGTGCTCATAATCTTTAATCAAAAATGCAAATCTCCTCCCCTCCTCAAAACGATCTCTCTTCACTTCCGGTCAAAAGTATGGCAGGTGGGCGGGGTCCGGGAGAAGATCGCAGTGATTAGCAATTAGCAACACGACCCAACTTCAAACGATCCAATCAGATCTCGATGGACAAATTCAAATCCAGCCCTGCCTTATTTCATCTCAAAAGCCGTTTCATTCGGATATACGTCACCACGGGGAAAATAAGGCAATCGCTACTTCCGTTTCATGGCGACTTTAATCACACACATCCACAGATAATTGTGTTTTCTCTACCATTATATTTATTTTTCAAAATGACTGCAAATGCCAAATCCATAAACTGGAATTGTGATCTAATAAAATATCTTGTTATTATAGTTTACATAACAACGTTTACATATCAAATTTTAGTTTAGACTACTTAATGTAAAGACTTTTTAAAGACTTGTTATTTGTAATATATATTTGTAGCCCTAAACGAATCCCTATCATACTTCTGGCCCCAATTGACCCCTCAGACTGTCCTGACATTAACAATGCAACAAAACTGATTCCCAAGAAATATCCATGCCCCGTCCAATATTGTACTTTTACTTACATTAATTCTTCAAATGAATTCTGTCCAAACTGATGATCTTGAGAAATCTAAATGTGACAAAAACAATCACAATAAGTTGTTAAGTTGTATAACAGACAGACAGATCATAGATACAAAATGTTGAGTAATAATTACATAATTAAGGTTCACTCATTTTCTACAAAGTATCTTTCAATAGATGAAATCGGTTATAATGTTGTGCAACAGTGAGGTGGAAATATTTTTACTGCAGGTGCACTTTAAGTAAAGAAGTTTAACTACCAGCTGTGTCCTGTAGCTGCAATGCTCTCTATTCTGTGAAATTTAAACGTTTTCTGTACCAGACAAAGTTATCCCTTGGTAAAAAAAATGACCTCAGTCAGCTGTATAATAGCGGAACTGGCTGAGGTGGCTACGAGTGTTTAGCAGAATAGCTTCACGATCCCTCAGTTACTCCCGCCTGCTGCATAGACTGCTGAGGCAAATCCTCAGACCAGTTTTATGAGTTGTGAAATATTATTTGTTTGTTATGCTAAACGAAATAATAGTAAGTTCATTAAACTGAGCAGAGTTCATTTCTTATGTTCCGAATTCTCCTTGTCAGATAAATTATAAAAATCGATTTTCTACTCAAATTTATCTAGAAAGACTTCAGTATTTTAATAATAAATTCAAATGCTAATTTACATATTTGTTGAAGTGGGATTGTGGTCATTTAAAAAATTACGTATACTATATCAGTCACACCAGTTTGTCCTTCTTTTAAATGAAGTTTACATATATCTAATATGTGCAGAGTATAAATATTTTAAGCATTAAAATTATGTTAAATAACTTCCAAAAAGTCTTACCTCAGAGAAATTGCAGCAGACTTCATGCAGCTACAACCGTTAAAGCCCGGTAAATGTCGTCACTAGATGTCGCAGCTAGTGCGCATGTCTTGAAACAGCAGCAGTTCTTTTTCCAAAATAAAAGTTCCTTTAACCAGCTTTAATTGTCTAAAAATTGTAATCGATAAATTATAAATAGATCAATCTTTATGATCAAATTAGTTCAAATTATGGAGAAGGGCTAAAAAATTTTAGTTGTAATAAAGTAAACAAATTGACAAGCTTTACAGCTTATAAAATGTTTTTATAAAATCTCAATTTAGTATTTGACCATTAATTAATACAATATGTGTTTGTTGAAATATTACATACATAGAAAATATTTCAGTATAAACTTAATAGCCCAGATACTTACATTCAATAGGCTAATGGCACTTTATGCCTCTACAAACCTATTCTTAACATTAAAATATGCTTCTCCCCTTCCCTTATTTTATTAGGGAAACATTTCTGAGCTTAACTTTTCCTCACACTACTTTTCACTTATTGACTACCATTAATCAGGAAAACTAAAAACAATTATCAAAACATTAAATAGAAACAATTATATGCATATCAATTGTTAAATTAATATATTTTTATTAAAACAAACGTGAAATGTGAAAGCCAATATGTGGAAAATATGCCATTTGTCAGCCAAAATCGGACCAAATCCGCATATCCACAGCCTAGCCGAATCTGGCAACTTTTGCTGGGCCAGTGCTGGCTTAATGCTGGTAAGCCGCAGCCAGAACACAGCCGTGTGCGCCGACACTCAGCCGGATCTGGCCCGAATGCACTGGCTACCTGGGGAGCAGTCATGCCCATTAGAGTTTTACCAGTGGCTAAACCTGCACACAGAAAATAAAATTGCACCAAAAAAAATTTCATCAAAGTGAAGTGTGTATAAATAAGATAATAAATAACTTTGTTCACATATGATACATAATCTATAGGAAAAGATCCATTGTTTGGAGTCATGTTTTGGTGATTCACTTAAACATCTGATAACTAGTCCACTCAAAGCTGATATTATTTAATACTTAAATGTCAATACAGGCACGTTTAATGTAAATTAAACAATAATGTGTTTAAGCATGTTGAATAGAATTAAAACATAAATTCCAACTTTTAGTAAATCTTGTAAATATGTTTATTCATACTGTAGGATCCAGATTACTAGCAATTTAAATGAAAATAGCTTTTCAATCTCTTAACATTGTCTGTTGTGGTATGGTTTCACTGACCTTTTTGGGCATGTTTTAATGTTACTTATACACTGTAAAATTAGGATTCTGAAATTTAGACTAATTTTTAGAATCAATGATGTGTTGTGCACTAGAACTATTTATTTTGGAGTGAAAATATTGTAGACATAAACTTGTTTTGCATTTCAGTTATTATACTTCACAGTAATATTGTGTTTAATAAGAATTGGAGGAAACTTACAGTTTACTTGCAGTGTACTTTTGATTGATAATTAATTATTTTATTTTATTTACAGATTGTCCTGTATATCCACAAAACTGAATTATATTTAGTTATTTTTAGATTGTAACAAAAGTTTAAGATGTTTTAAGATGCATTTCTTGGGAATTCATACTTTTTCATCCAAATTAAAATGTTATTTTACAAATGTTAGCATGCATTTATTGAATGTATTTGACTGTAAAAAAAATTATTTAGTATATATCTGTGAAACAGTAGCATTTTCCCTCAGATCAGAAAACTTATTGTATTGTTTTGTAATTTAGCATATTTAAATTAGATAATTAACGTTGTGACGTGATCAAACAAGATGCATGTTTTAACACTCATTATATTGTGACTTATGTATATTTGAGTTTAAATTAGTTTTACATGTTTTCTTAGCCATTTTATCCTTTTGCTATTTTATGTGTGTATGTCTTTTATTTTGCCTCGTCTGCTTGTCATGTGAGGGGTCACATGACATGGAACTTTGTATAAAAGGAAGGAGCAGGAGCACATGGTTAGCTGACGCTATAGCTAAAACAAGCGTTGCTGGTGTGTGGAGTTTGTGTATTTGGGCTTACCGGTCCAGTTACATTTTATGGACTTTGGATATCACTTTCTTGGATTTTATATACACAGTGGAAACTAGTGATGGGCAGTCTGGCTCTTTCCATTGATTCGGCTCTTTCGACTCAAGCTCCGGCTCTACATTTTAGTGATGGCAGTCCGGCTCTTTTCATAGATTCGGCTCTTCTGGCTCGGCTCCCTTAGAAGAGCCGGCTCCCCTGCCTGCGTCTGAAGATTCGGCTCTACTCGTTCGCTACAAAGAATCAGCTCTTTAGCCGGCTCGTTCGCGAACGACCCATCACTAGTGGAAACTTTGCACATTTGGACTTTTAACACGCTTGGACTTTTATATTGTTTTAGATTTGTTTTTTGTATTTCCTTCTTTTAACAGTCTTGAGTTTTTAAATAATTGTAACTCAACCTTTAAGGGTGACCATTACAACTTTATTTTAACATTGATGAATGTTTACAGAAAATAACTAACCAATCAAATGCTGTAGGGAAAACCACAATGAACTATATATTAAAAATATATAATCTCTGCTTAGTTACCTGTCAATGACTACCAGTAAATTACTGTGGAACAAAATCACAGTAGTTAACTGGCAGCCATTGACAAGTAACTTACTGTGGAAAAGAAATCACAGTAGTTAACTGGCAGCCATTGACAAGTAACTTACTGTACGGAAAAATCACAGTAGTTAACTGGCAGTCATTGACAAGTAACTTACAGTACGGCATAATCACAGTAGTTAACTGGCAGCCATTGACAAGTAACTTACTGTACGAAAAAATCACAGTATTTAACTGGCAGCAATTGACAAGTAACTTACTATAGAAAAAAACACAGTAGTTAACTGGCAGCAATTGACAAGTAACTTACTGTACGAAAAAATCACAGTATTTAACTGGCAGCAATTGACAAGTAACTTACTATAGAAAAAAACACAGTAGTTAACTGGCAGCAATTGACAAGTAACTTACTATAGAAAAAAAACACAGTAGTTAACTGGCAGCAATTGACAAGTAACTTACTATAGAAAAAAATCACAGTATTTAACTGGCAGCAATTGACAAGTAACTTACTGTGCTTTTTGTAAAGTAAGTTACTTGTCAATTGCTGCCAGTTAATTACTGTGAATTTCACAATATGTTTTTTACAGTGTAGATTATAAATGTGACTGGTGTTATAATGGTTAAAAAAAGGTGCGTCAACGAAATCATTTCGTTATCGTCATCGTTGACGAAAACAACACCGGTCCAGTCAGCATGGATGACCTCAGGCAGGTTTGGATCCTTTTGCGGAGAAGTCTCTCTACGCTGCAAAATGTTAAAGGCAGTAATATGATGGCCTTCAACAAACCATTGATATTGGGGAAAATGTCGGCAGGGCAGCTATCCAGTATTTCCATTAGTGTGGGGAAGTTCTCCTTATTTATTTTCCATCTGATGTGCTAGATGAATACAGAATGTTCAGCATCAGGAATATCAATGCCATACAAAGCACAAAGATCATTTAAATGTTTTTCACTCCAAAAGTGGCAGATCCAGGTGTGAAAGAGGCAAAGGCTCTCATTACACCATAGGTGTCATCTTTAAACCTGCAGTTTAACTTGGTTATCTGTCGATCAATGATGCAGTTCCACAAGGCCTTTAAATCCTCATTGCTTCTGACAGCCGAGGTCTTTTCTAGCGAGTCATGAAACTTTGAAGGCTGCTTGCATTCACAAAAAGCAACCACGTCCCAGTTAGCTAACTCATGCTTTTCCATCAGTCTGGTATCACACGAACGCTCCAGCTCTATAACCTGGCGGTTGGGATGCATCTCCTTTTGTACCTCCATCAAACAGGAGTGCCGATGGGCTCCGGTAAAGAAGCTGTGTATTTGATTCACGGTGTCAAAAAAAGTACTCACATGTCCGGACGCTTAAGCGGCGGTGCAAAGAAATAAGTTCCAATGAGAATTGCAATGCACATAGATTTAGGCTTTAGGAAATGTTCCTTTCAAAATAAACTGTACCTCTCCCTTGTGCCCCGACATGACTGATGCCCCATCGAAACAGAAACCGACGCAGAGAGCAGGATCCAGTTCAAGAGGTTGAAGGACCTCCAGGATTTTCTGTGATATCCTTTGCAGATCTGCGGCCTCAACAAAGCCCACCGCCCGCTCTTTGATAATTCCTCCATGTTTGAATCGCACACACACTGCAACCAGCTCAGGTTTAGCTAAATCCTTATACTCATCCGCAAGTATGGCAAACTATCGCCCATGCAGTTCAAGTCTTTTATTTTACAGAGTAGGATCGATGCTGCAGCTCATCCTGGATGTGGTGGCTCGTGAATGTGGCATTTCGGGGCAGCTCGTGAAGTCTATTTACAATTTCTGTGCATCCTCGGTCTCTTTGTGGCATCTGAGTGGTATTTCCAGCTTGGCACATAACATGACAATGTCCAACACAACTTTAATATGCTCCCTGTTTCACTCCACAAATGACGGGCGGGGTGTCATCGTGCAGCTGGTTCAAAACTGTCCTGCGGCTTTGCGGTGCTTGACTGACCATGTACGATTTTTGCTTAGTAAACGCCACAGCATGGGGCTTTCTTGATTCATGTTTGTCGCTGGCTTCTCTGAGACGTTTCCAGTTCTTGTAGCAATCTTTCATAAAAGCAAACTCTGTGTGCACCTCCAGAAAATGTTTACACGCCTTGCAAAACACTGCGTCCCGTTTTTTGCTGTATTCAATTCATTTGAATTTCTCATACCAGTTGCTGTTGAATGAGCTTGGTTTTCCACTTATTACAGAAGATAGAAATGTTTACAGCTTTGGTTGAGTGGCAGGTATTTCCAATGCTGATAGATCCAATGACGTAGTGGTTGTCTCTTTGCATGCTGGTGGTGGTCTATAACGGTGGAGTGCAGTGTCAGCCTTCATGCTAACATTTAAAGGAATAGTCTACTCATTTTCAATATTAAACTATGTTATTAACTTAACTAAGAATTGTTGATACATCCCTTTATCATCTGTGTGCGTGCACGTAAGCGCTGGAGCGCACTGCGATACTTCAATAGCATTTAGCTTAGCCCTATTCATTCAATGGTACCACTCAGAGATAAAGTTAGAAGTGACCAAACACATCAACGTTTTTTTAAGACGAGTAGTTATACAAGCAAGTTTGGTGGTACAAAATAAAACGTAGCGCTTTTTTAAGCGGAATTAAAAGAGGAACTATATTGTATGGCGGAACAGCACTTTTGGGAGTACTTCGACTCGCCTGAAAAGTCCGCTCCCCTTCTCCCTCTCATAATGGGAGAGGGAGGGTGTTACTGCTCCGAGTCGAAGTACTCCCATAAGTGCTATTACGCCATACAATATAGTTCCTCTTTTAAATCTGCTTAGAAAAGCGCTACGTTTTATTTTGTACCACCAAACTTGCTTGTATAACTACTCGTCTTAAATAGGAAAAACGTTGATGTGTTTGGTCACTTCTAACTTTATCTCTGAGTGGTACCATTGAATGAATGGGGCTAAGCTAAATGCTATCGAAGTGTCGCAGCGCGCTCCAGCACTTACGTGCACGCACACAGATGATAGAGGGATGTATCAACTCTTCTTAGTTAAGGTAATAACATAGTTTAATATTGAAAATGAGTAGACTATTCCTTTAACGTTAGCATGACTTGATGAAAATAAGCCACTAACGTTAAGTGTCTCGGCCCTTCCGGCAAGATGGCGTACTGAGCAGTCACATTTATAACGTGCTCTCACATTTAATCCCGAGTTTAATTCGTTTGACAAGTCATACTCCATTCTCACCTGTTAATTTTGTAAGCTAAACATACCCCAAGTTGATGAAACATGACGGAGGCAGAGGATCATCATTTCTACGCCATGGAAATAGCTGGAGGTGCAAGCAAAAGGGAGCGTGGTACCGACACCGACCCGCCCACGCCAAGTAAACCTCAGAAAGGTAAAAAATCCAAAATGCCGACAGAAAGTGAGGTAAAAGAAGTGTCTAACGTGGCTATATTGGATGCGATTAAAGCACTTGGAACCAAAGTTGATGCTCAGCATGAGGAGTTAAGCATGCAAATGAAGCAACACAGCGCGATGATTGCTAGTGTCGCCAAATCCGTCCAAATTAACGCACAAGAGGTAAAAGAATGCAAAGACAAAATCAAAACGATGGAAAAACAAATTGAAACACTGACTGAAGTCAATAATGATTTGAGAGGTCGTGTGTTAGATGAGGAACGATACAAAAGAAGGTGGTGTCTTCGCATAAAAGGTCTCAAGGAGAACCTCAGTGAGCGTATAAGAGAGGACGTGATTCAGCTTCTAGGCAAAATAACGCCTGAGTTTGCTGCTAATATGTCGGAGGCCGTGGATGTTGTGCATCGGGTGGGAAGGAAGGAGGCCAATCGTCAGAGAGGTGATTATTCTCTTCACCCGAAGATTGGTCCGCAACGAAATATGGAAAAGAACCAAGGCGTCTTCGATATGCAAGGAAGCTGGCATCCGCTTTGCGGAGGATTTGACGAAGGAAGATAGACTCTTAAGACGTGAGTTATGGCCAGAATCGAACAAGCCAGGAAGGAAGGCAAAGCAGCTGGCTTCAGAGGCCCATTTGGATACATCGAGGGCAAACGAATTTCTTAAACGGGTGTGCAGTTTATTGTTTATAAGAGGTGAGATGGATTGATAAAGGAACGGGAATTTGTTTTCTATCTCGAAAGCTTTATATTCAGTCTTTTGCAACGGACTTTCTGTTTATTTCAATTTAGGGTTTGTTTGTTTTTTTTTTTTTTTCTTGTTATTGTTCAACAGTTCATGTTCACGTTAAAATCTAACGTCTCATTTTCATCTTTGAATTGTAGGGGTTTAAAAGATTCTGTCAAAAGAAAGGCCATTTTTTTATTTTGCAAAAGTCAAAAAGCACACTGTTTGTTTTTACAAGAAACACATTCAGAATCGGCAGATGCTGTTTTTTGGAAAAAACAGTGGGGAGATGACATGTTATTTAGTCATGGGTCAAGTCGATCAGCAGGTGTCGCTGTTTGTATGAATAAATTCCCAGGTAAAATTATTACTCATGAGGCTGATATGGATGGACATTGGCTCGCAGTAGTTTTACAAATAGACGAAGTATTTTTCATCGTAGTTAATATATATGGATATAATGTCCGATCCCTAAATAAAGACCTTCTAGAAAAGGTGGGTGATGTCATAAATGACCTCAAAATTAGATATCCTACGGAATATGTTTTAATTGGTGGCGATTTCAATATGACACCAGACGAATTCATGGATAGGCATCCTTCAAAATTTAGTAGTTCTCATATGAACACTGTTATACAAGATTTCTGTTTGACAAATGCTTTAACTGATATATGGAGAAAATTAAACCCCACTTCTAGGCACTTTTCTTGGTTCAAACCAAATGCCACCTCAAAATCAAGAATTGATTATTGGTTAGGATCTGATATTCTTTTAAGTTATGTTACTAAATGTAATATTTCAGGTGCCCCTTTAACAGATCATAGTGTAATCAATTTAGTGTTAGAACAAAAAATGAAATCTTCCAAAACTAAAGGGTATTGGAAATTCAATGCAGATTTACTAAACCATAATGACTTCTGTGCTTTTATAAAAAAGATAATAGCTGAATTTAAAACTAAAAGAATGCAAAGTGGGATTAAATGGGAATATTTAAAACATAAAATAAGAGAGTATTCAATTATATTTAGCAAAAATCTGATAAAAAAAAAACAAGAAAAAGAATTTCACTTGATTCAAGAGATTAATAAATGTTGCTGTCAACCTATTTTGTTAGAAAAGGACAAACAAAAACTTATTAAGCTACCCTCAGAATTAGATGAACTTTATATTAAAAAAGCAAAAGGGGCATGTGTGAGATTCAGAGCTAAGTGGCTGGAAGAGGGGGAAAAAAATAGTTCATATTTTATTAATCTGGAAAAAAGACGACAAGAGAGAAATTCAATAAATAGTTTAATGGTGAATCAAGTAGAGTATTCGGATCATAACATAATAGCAAATGAGGTGTTTACATTTTATTCTAAATTGTACTCCTCTTCTTTTTCCCTTAATAATTCAAATTCTTTTTTTCAGACGATAAAAAATAATATCCCGTCTATTGATTGTGTATTTAAAGAAGTTTGTGAATCAGACATAACCATACAAGAACTTGATGAAGCAGTTAAACAGAGCAAACCGGGTAAATCACCAGGCCCTGATGGTTTAACTATAGAATTTTATACTTTCTTTTGGGAGGATATAAAATTTCTGTTATTAGAAGCTTTACATGAATGTATAAGCAAAAATGAACTTTTACCAACTATGAAACAAGGCCTTATAATTTTGTTACCAAAACCAGGAAAAGATAAGAGACTTCTAGATAACCTACGTCCTATAACGCTTCTAAATACAGATTACAAATTATTTACCAAGACTTTGTCCGCTAGACTGAAAACGGGATTATCACAAATTATTAGCGAGACACAATCAGGATTTTTAAAGGATAGATCAATCCATAACAACATTAGGCTAATTTTTGACTTGATTGAATATAACACCTTAATTGAAGAAGATGGGTTTATTTTATTTTTGGATTTCTATAAGGCCTTTGACATGGTGGAACATTCTTTTATTTTTCATACTCTTGAACACTTTGGATTCGGTCCAAAATTTATAAATATAGTTAAAATGCTCTATAAAGACATTAATAGCTCTGTAGCCCTTGCTCAAGGTACAAGTCCTAGATTCTCAGTCAAAAGAGGTATAAGACAAGGTTGTGGTTGTTCACCTTTACTTTTTATCATGGTTGCAGAAATGTAATCCATTTTAATAAAAATGGGTAACATATCTGGCATTAACTTAGCAGGAAATCAATTTATTATCAGTCAATTTGCTGATGATACAACTCTCTTTCTAAGTAATAAACAACAAATCCCCTTAGCATTCCAATCTATAATGATTTTTTCCAAAGCTTCAGGCTTACAGTTGAATATGTCTAAATGCGAGCTAATGGCCATTCACGATCACCCTAATTCATCACTATATAATATCCCAGTAAAAAAGGAGATTAAATACTTAGGGATTTGGTTATCTAAGAAAAAAGAAAATTTAGAAACTTTAAATATTGAAAAAAATGTAGAGAAATGTAAATTAATTATGAACAGTTGGTTGCAGAGAGACATAACGATCTTTGGTAGAATTTTATTAATGAAAGTTGAAAATATTTCCAGATTTATATATCCCTGTTTTCCTTTAGCATTTTCTGCTAAAAAAATTAAGGCAATAAACAAGGTAAATTTTGATTTCATATGGAAAAAGAAAAGCCACTATATTCGTAAAAATGATATGATTAAAGAATATGAAGAGGGTGGTCTTAAAACAATCGACTTTGATATTATGAATGGTGTCATAAAACTCAAGTGGTTACAGTCTTTCATAAACAATGAATCATCATTTTGGTTTCAAATTCCTAAAGCTGTATTCAAAAAATGTGGTGGTATTACTTTTTTATTAAGTTGTGATTTTGAATTGTCTAAACTACCCATAAAACTTTCTACTTTTCATCAACAAGTACTATTATACTGGAAATTGAATTTCAAACATAATTTTAGCCCACAAAGCATGTCAATTTGGAATAACAGATGTATTTTGGTGAATAGAAAATCTATCTTCATTGATGATTGGTGGAAGAAAGGCATATGGTCACTAACCCATGTTATGGACAACTCTGGGAATATTTTAAATTATGAAACTTTCTGTAGTAAATACAATATAAATTGTTCCCCTACAATATACAACAGAATTATCAAGAACATACCATTACAAATGTTTAATTTACTTAAGGAACAAGCAAAATATACAACAATAATTCCCCAAAAACCTGATCTTATGATAGAAAATGTCAGTTTTTCTGATAGAACATGTTCTAATACATTTTTAAGAAACTGTTTATTACAGCGCTGTTTTCCAGGGCCAGTAAAGAGAGCTTATATTTTTCGACATTTGGATAAAAAAGAAATATCTATAGTGAGAACAAATTTTCTTTCCTTTCCTGTCAACCCTAAATGTAAAGAGGTTCATTTTAAAATTATGAATCTCATTTACCCTGCAAAAGAATTTTTGAGAGTAAGATTTAATGTTGGAGAATCAAATATATGCCAATTATGCAATGTGGAGATAGAAACGGTTGAACATCTGTTTTTTCAATGTAATTTAGTACAAGCTTTATGGAATGATGCCTTCTGTTGGATTAACCAAAGATTACCTATGAGACAAACCTTATCTTGGGAAGTTATAAAGTTTGGCGTGTTAATTGAGAATAGAAAGATATCATATGTTGTAAATAATTTGTTGTTGTTGATAAAATTTTACATTCACAAATGTAAATTTTGTAAAACTCCTCCACGTTTTGTAGTGTTTAAAGAGGAATTTGCAATGTATTTGAAGACATTAAAAAGTATGAAAAGTCCTAAAGCAAGATATTTATGAACTTTAATACATGGTTTTGAATTAGAAATATGAAATCCCTCTACTACGCTGTTTATTTTTTTTTCTCTCTGTTCTTTTTTAGGGGTCAAGCACCGAAGGTGCTGAGACACCTATTGTAATTGTTAGTATTATTATTATTAGGGGTCAAGCACCGAAGGTGCTGAGACACCTATTGTAATTGTTAGTATTATTATTATTAGGGGTCAAGCACCGAAGGTGCTGAGACACCTATTGTAATTGTTAGTATTATTATTAGGGGCCAAGCACCTATGGTGCTGTGGCACCTATTGTTTCTGTTAGTATTATTATTCTTCTTAATCTTAATCTTAATCTTAATCTTCCCCAATGGGAGTCTATGGCAGCCCTATGAACCGTATGTAGGAAAATGATGAAATCTGGCATAGTTGTAGTGGTGGTCATAAATAGTCATGTGGCCAAAAATGGGGACTCTAGCAGTAACTCTATAGCGCCACCATCATCTCAAAAATTCAATGTTCAAATGGTTATAACTCGTGATCCATTTGCTCTATGAAAATTCTACTTAGTACACGTGATTGCTCTCCTCATGCTTATTGTTTTTAATACCTTACAGTAAGACTCCACCCATTACAGTAGCGGCCATTTTGAAATGTACAGTATTTCGTTTTTTCGCTACTCCTCCTTCAAATTTGGTTCAATTCTTATGAGATTTGGCACATGTGATCTTTGGAGTGAGCCGCATAGAAATGACTGAACAGAATTTTGATATTTTTCTTTATTTAAAAGTAATTAATGCGTGAACTTAACGAGATTGACGCAAAATTGGTTCTGAAGCTGTATCTCGGTCATTCTTTGATCAATCGAGATGAAATTTGGTACGCTTCATGTCGACCATGAAATGGGGGTCCATGCCAAATTTGGTGACAGCGCCACCTATGGGTCATGAGATAGGAAAAAAGGCTATTTTTGCGCATAACTTCTGAATCGTTTGTCAGAAAATTATGATCTTGGTGTCTACGGATTCCGTACCTCATGCCGCATCTGTCGATGTGTATTATGCCGGGTTTGACCGAACCGTCTGCCCGCCATTTTGAAATTTGTGATAATTTGCTATAACTTTTGAAGTATCGGATATATCGGCGCAAACATCGGTAGGGAGCTTCGGCATGATGTCCTGAGGAAATCAGAGTACAGCGCCACCTAGGGGTTATAAACTATAACAGTTCTTATCGAATTGCTTATAACTTCTGAATTCTTTGGCATGTAAGCTCTTTTCTGCTGACCCTTGAGCTGTGTCTACTGAGTGGCGCATCTGTTAAGTCGTATGCATAGAGATCCTGAGTTCATGGGTTTGAATCCAGCCTGAGGCAGGTGTTAATTTCTTCTTTTAAAGTTTTGTTCTTTCCCACCTATTCTTCCTGACCTGTCTGTAGTTCACATATGTTCTATTTTTGTCATGTTTTCTGTTGCTGCTCTGCACTGCAGTGGTTCTGATCTGTGATTGCTACGTTTTGGGTACTTGCTGCGCCTTGTGTTTTTGATTGGGTGCTCAATGCGCATTGGGTGATTGATACCTTCTATGTTGTTTGCTGTGCTTTGGGTGCTCATTTCGATTAATCTGCTTGGCCCCAAATCGCTGCTTGCAGCTATATTTATTAGGGGTCAAGCACCGAAGGTGCTGAGACACCTATTGTAATTAGGGGTCAAGCACCGAAGGTGCTGAGACACCTATTGCTATTGTTAGTATTATTATTATTATTCTTACTCTTGTCCAATGGGAGTCTATGGCAGCCCTATGAACCGTAAGTAGTAGAATGATGAAATTTGGCACAGTTGTAGTGGTGGTCCTAAAAAGTCATGTGACCAAAAATAGGGTCTTTAGCAGTAACTCTATAGCGCCACCAGCAGATCAAAAATTCAATGTTCGAACTGTTATAACTGGTGATACATTTGAACTATGAAAAAACTACTTAGTACACGTGATTGCCCTTCTCACATTTATTGCTTTTATTAGCTTACAGTAAGACTCCTCCCATTACAGTAGCGGCCATTTTGAAATGTACAGTATTTTGTTTATTCGCTACTCCTCCTTCAAATTTGATTAAAATGTTATGAGATGTGGCACAGGTGATCTTTGGAGTGAGCCGCATAGAAATGACTGAACAGAATTTTGATATTTATCTTTGTTCAAAAGAAAGAAATGCATGAACTTAACGAGGTTGATGCAAAAATGGTTCTGAAGCTGTACCTCAGTCATTCTTTGATCAATTGAAATTAAATTTGGTACACTTAATGTGGACCATGAACTGGGGGTCCATATCAAATTTGGTGACAGCGCCACCTATGGGTCATGAGATATGAAAAAAGGCTGTTTTTGCCCATAACTTCTGAACTGTTTGTCAGAAAATTATGATCTTGATGTCTTTTGATTGCTTACCTCATGCCGCATCTTTCGATGTGTATTATGCCGGGTTTGACCAAACCGCCTGTCCGCCATTTTGAAATTTCACATAAATTGTTATATTTTTTGAACTATTCGAGATATCCGCGCAAAAATTGGTAAGGAGCTTTGACATGATGTCCTGAAGGTACCTGGGAAGTCAGAGTACAGCGCCACCTAGGGGTAATAAACTATAACAGTTCTTATGGAACTGCTTATAACTTCGGAATACTTTGTCTGATATTAATTTCTTTGTGAAATTGTATTCACTGGTTTATGCCGGTTGCAACGATACCTCATTTGTCATTTTCCAACATTCTGTTCATGTGTTATTGTAAAGCATATGGTATATGATTTTTTCGCTACTCCTTTTACAAATTTTGTTTATTTTTTGCCAGGTTCTGCTCGTATAATGTTTGAAGAAATCCGCACAGAAATGACTGAACAGATTTTTGATATTATGTTCTCTTTCTTAGAAAAACCACTCCAAAGGTGACCGTGCCTGTGACGTTGTCTATTTGTCACAGCAAATTAATGTGACTGTATATTACATTGTATAGCATTACTATACATAATGATCTGCTTGTCTTCAATTTCACTTGAGCTCATGTTCATTGTATTTCTGTTATTTCTGCTTCTGCTGTGTCTTTTCTGCATTTTTGGTGATTGACATATGTCAATCCTTGCAGATATCTAATCTTTTTCTGCTGCCCCATGAACTGTGTCAACTGAGTGGCGCATCCAGTTAATTACCTGCATTGAGATTCTGAGTTCTTGGGTTCGAATCCCACATGAGTCATGTATTAGGTTTTTCTATTAATGTTTTGTTCTTCCTCATCAATTCTTCTCAACCTGTCTGTAGTTCACATATGTTCTATTTTTCCATGTTTACTGTTGTTGCGCTTCATTGTGGTGGTTCTGCTCTGTGATTCCTGAGCCTTGCGTGTTTGATGCACTTTATGGTGCTTGCTGTGCTTTGTGTGCTTGCTGTGCTTTGTGAGCTTCCTGTGCTTTGTGTGCTTGCTGTGCTTTGTGTGCTTGCTGTGCTTTGTGTGCTTGCTGTGCTATGTGAGCTTGCTGTGCTTTGTGTGCTTCCTGTGCATTGTGTGCTTGCTGTGCTTTGTGTGCTTGCTGTGCTTTGTGTGCTTGCTGTGCTTTGTGAGCTTCCTGTGCATTGTGTGCTTGCTGTGCTTTGTGTGCTTGCTGTGCTTTGTGTGCTTGCTGTGCTATGTGAGCTTGCTGTGCTTTGTGTACTGGCTGTGCTTTGTGTGCTGGCTGTGCTTGGTGAGCTTGCTGTGCTTTATGAGCTTGTTGTGCTTTTTGAGCTTGCTGTGCTTTGTGTGTTTGATATGCTTTGTGTGCTTGCTGTGTTTTGTGAGCTTACTGTGCTTTGTGTGCTTGCTATGCTTTGTGAGCTTGCTGTGCTTTGTGAGCTTGCTGTGCTCTGTGAGCTTGCTGTGCTTTGAATGCTTGCTGTGCTTTGTGAGCTTGCTGTGCTTTGTGAGCTTGCTGTGCTTTGTGTGCTTGCTGTGCTTTGTGTGCCTGCTGTGCTTTGTGTGCTGGCTGTGCTTTGTGTGCTTGGTGAGCTTGCTGTGCTTTGTGTGCTTGCTGTGCTTTGTGAGCTTGCTGTGATTTGTGAGCTTGCTGTGTTTTGTGTGCATGCTTTTGGTGCTAATTTTTGCGCTGAAGGTGCTTGGCCCCGAGTTGCTGCTTGCAGCTATATTTATTATTATTATTCTGCTTCTTCTTCTTCTTAGCCATAGGTGTCTATGGCAGCCCTATGAACCGTACATAGGAAAATGATGAAATTTGGCACAGTTGTAGTGGTCGTCTTAAAAAGTCATGTGACCAAAAATGGGGTCTCTAGTACTAACTCTATAGCGCCACCAGCAGTGCAAAAATTCGATGTTCAAAGGGTTATAACTTCTGATCCGCTTGATCTATGAAAATTCTACTTAGTACACGTGATTGCTCTCCTCATGCTTGTTGCTTTTAATACCTTACAGTAAAACTCCACCCATTACAGTAGCGGCCATTTTGAAATGTACAGTATTCAATTTTTTCGCTACTCCTCCTTCAAATGTTGTTCAATTCTTATGAGATTTGGCACAGATGATCTTTGGAGTAAGCCGCATAGAAATGACTGAACAGAATTTTAATATTTATCTTTGTTCAAAAGTAATAAATGCGCAAACTTAACGAGGTTGACGCAAAAATGGTTCTGAAGCTGTAGCTCAGTCATTCTTTGATCAATTGAAATGAAATTTGGTACACTTCATGTGGACCATGAACTTGGGGTCCATGCCAAATTTGGTGACAGCGCCACCTATGGGTCATGAGATAATAAAATAGGCTATTTTTGCCCATAACTTCTGAACTGTTTGTCAGAAAATTATGATCTTGATGTCTATGGATTGCTTACCTCATGCCGCATCTGTCGATGTGTATTATGCCGGGTTTGACCACACACATCTGTCCGACATTTTGAAATTTGTCATAAATTGTTATATCTTTTGAACTATTGGACATATCCGTGCAAAAATCAGTAGGGAGATTCAGCATGATGTCTTGAAGGTACCTTGGAAGTCAGAGTATAGCGCCACCTAGGGGTTATAAACTATAACAGTTCTTATGGAACTGCTTATAACTTCTGAATACTTTGTCTGATATTAATTTCTTTGTGAAATTGTATTCACTGGTTTATGCCGATTGCAACGATACCTCGTTTGTCATTTTCCAACATTCTGTTCATGTGTTATTGTAAAGCATATGGTAGATGATTTTTTCACTACTCTTTTTACAAATTTTGTTTATTTTATGCCAGGTACTGCTCGTATAATGTTTGGAGCAATCCGCACAGAAATGACTGAACAGATTTTTAATATTCTGTTTTCTTTTTCTTAGAAATACCACTCCAAAGTTGACCGTGCCTGTGACGTTGTCTATTTGTCATAGTAAATTAATGTGACTGTATACTACATTGTATAGCATTACTATACAGAATGATCTTCTTGTCTTCAATCTCACTTGAGCTTTTTGATTCTCATATACATTGTATTTCTGTTAGTTCTGCTCTGCACTGTCAGTTCTGCATCTGTGTTGATTGGCATATGTCAATCCTTGCAGCACCTAAGCTGTTTTTTGCTGCCCTTTGAGCTGTGTTAACTGAGTTGCGCATCTGGTTAACCACATGCCAAGAGATTCTGAGGTCATGGGTTTGAATCCCATGGGCTGTGATATTTTGTCTTAACTTTTTTCTCACTTAAGTTTTGTGATTTTCATACTATACATTGTATTTCAGTTATTTGTGCTCTCTGTTGTCATTTCTGCACGTTTGGTAATTGCTGGATATCAATGTTTACAGCTCTAAATCTCTATTCTATAGCTTGGACACACCAACTCAGTGGTTTAATCATTTACTCAGTGGCGCATGCGGTAACTGCTGTGTTTTGGAAACCCGAGTTCAGGGGTTCGAATCCCATGTGCAGTGGTTTTTGTCTTAACTTTTTTTCTCACTTAAGTTTTGTGATTTTCATACAATACATTGTATTTCAGTTGTTTGTGCTCTCTGTTGTCATTTCTGCACGTTTGGTAATTGCTGGATATCAATGTTTACAGCTCTAAATCTCTATTCTATAGCTTGGACACACCAACTCAGTGGTTTAATCGTTACTAAGTGGCGCATGCGGTAACTGCTGTGCTTTGGGAACCCGAGTTCATGTGTTCGAATCCCATGTGCAGTGGTTTTTGTCTTAACTTTTTTTCTCACTTAAGTTTTGTGATTTTCATACAATACATTGTATTTCAGTTATTTGTGCTCTCTGTTGTCATTTCTGCACGTTTGGTAATTGCTGGATATCAATGTTTACAGCTCTAAATCTCTATTCTATAGCTTGGACACACCAACTCAGTGGTTTAATCGTTTACTCAGTGGCGCATGCGGTAACTGTTGTGCTTTGGGAACCTGAGTTCATGGGTTTGAATCCCATGTGCAGTGGTTTTTGTCTTAACTTTTTTCTCACTTAAGTTTTGTGATTTTCATACTATACATTGTATTTCAGTTATTTGTGCTCTCTGTTGTCATTTCTGCACTTTTAGTAATTGCTGGATATCAATGTTTACAGTTCTAAATCTCTATTCTATAGCTTGGACACACCAATTCAGTGATTTAATCGTTTACTAAGTGGCGCATGCGGTTAGTGCGTTTCTTTGGGAACCTGAGGTCATGGGTTCGAATCCCAGCTCTTACTTTCACTTATTGAGATTTCCTTTTGTGTTCCCTTTAACACGTTCTTCTCGACCTGTCTGGTTTTCCACACGTGTTATATTTTTGCCATCTTTACTGTTGTTGCTCCGCACTGCAGTGGTTCTGCTCTGCATTTGCTTTGCTTCGGGTTCGGGCTCTGTATTGCGCGCTTTCTGCGCTTTGCGCATTTTCTGCGTCGTGTGGTTTTTGCTGTGCTTTGGGTGCTCATTGCGCTGAAGGTGCTTGACCCCGCAATTGCTGCTTGCAGCTATATTTATTATTATTATTCTGCTTCTTCTTCTTCTTAGCCATAGGCGTCTATGGCAGCCCTATGAACCTTACATAGGAAAATGATGAAATTTGGCACAGTTGTAGTGGTGGTCTTAAAAAGTCATGTGACCAAAAATGGGGTCTCTAGTACTAACTCTATAGCGCCACCAGCAGTGCAAAAATTCAATGTTCAAAGGGTTATAACTTCTGATCCGCTTGATCTATGAAAATTCTACTTAGTACACGTGATTGCTCTCCTCATGCTTGTTGCTTTTAATACCTTACAGTAAAACTCCACCCATTACAGTAGCGGCCATTTTGAAATGTACAGTATTCCATTTTTTCGCTACTCCTCCTTCAAATGTTGTTCAATTCTTATGAGATTTGGCACAGATGATCTTTGGAGTGATCCGCACAGAAATGACCGAACAGAATTTTTATAATTATTTTTGTCCAAAAGTAATAAATGCGCAAACTTAACAAGGTTGACGCAAAAATGGTTCTGAAGCTGTAGCTCGGTCATTCTTTGATCAATTGAAATAAAATTTGGTACACTTCATGTGGACCATGAACTTGGGGTCCACGCCAAATTTGGTGACAGCGCCACCTATGGGTCATGAGATAATAAAATAGGCTATTTTTGCCCATAACTTCTGAACTGTTTGTCAGAAAATTATGATCTTGATGTCTATGGATTGCTTACCTCATGCCGCATCTGTCGATGTGTATTATGCCGGGTTTGACCACACACATCTGTCCGACATTTTGAAATTTGTCATAAATTGTTATATCTTTTGAACTATTGGACATATCCGTGCAAAAATCAGTAGGGAGATTCAGCATGTCTTGAAGGTACCTTGGAAGTCAGAGTATAGCGCCACCTAGGGGTTATAAACTATAACAGTTCTTATGGAACTGCTTATAACTTCTGAATACTTTGTCTGATATTAATTTCTTTGTGAATTTGTATTCACTGGTTTATGCCGATTGCAACGATACCTCATTTGTCATTTTCCAACATTCTGTTCATGTGTTATTGTAAAGCATATGGTAGATGATTTTTTCGCTACTCTTTTTACAAATTTTGTTTATTTTATGCCAGGTACTGCTCGTATAATGTTTGGAGCAATCCGCACAGAAATGACTGAACAGATTTTTGATATTCTGTTCTCTTTCTTAGAAATACCACTCCAAAGTTGACTGTGCCTGTGACGTTGTCTATTTGTCATAGTAAATTAATGTGACTGTATATTACATTGTATAACATTACTCGCCAGAATGATCTTCTTGTCTTCAATCTCACTTGAGCTTTTTGATTCTCATATACATTGTATTTCTGTTAGTTCTGCTCTGCACTGTCAGTTCTGCATCTGTGTTGATTGGCATATGTCAATCCTTGCAGCACCTAAGCTGTTTTTTGCTGCCCTTTGAGCTGTGTTAACTGAGTTGCGCATCTGGTTAACCACATGCCATGAGATTCTGAGGTCATGGGTTTGAATCCCATGGGCTGTGATATTTTGTCTTAACTTTTTTCTCATTTAAGTTTTGTGATTTTCATACTATACATTGTATTTCAGTTATTTGTGCTCTCTGTTGTCATTTCTGCACTTTTAGTAAATGCTGGATATCAATGTTTACAGTTCTAAATCTCTATTCTATAGCTTGGACACACCAACTCAGTGGTTTAATGGTTTACTCAGTGGCGCATGCGGTTAGTGCCGTGCTTTGGGAACCTGAGGTCATGGGTTCGAATCCCAGCTCTTACTTTCACTTATTGAGATTTCCTTTTGTGTTCCCTTTAACACGTTCTTCTCGACCTGTCTGGTTTTCCACACGTGTTATATTTTTGCCATCTTTACTGTTGTTGCTCCGCACTGCAGTGGTTCTGCTCTGCATTTGCTTTGCTTCGGGTTCGGGCTCTGTATTGCGCGCTTTCTGCGCTTTGCGCATTTGCAGCGTCGTGTGGTTTTTGCTGTGCTTTGGGTGCTCATTGCGCTGAAGGTGCTTGACCCCGCAATTGCTGCTTGCAGCTATATTTTATATATGTTTTTTCATTTTTTTTTTTCACTTGATATGTACTGAAGATGAATGTAAATTTAGTCTTTGTGTGTAAATCTCAGTCTTGTTTTATAATTCTCATAGTTATAAATGCCTTTTTGTATCTTCTTTCAAACTTTGAATTAAAAAAAAAAAAAGTTGCCCTTCCGAGGTGAAAACAAAAAACAAAACAAAAAACGTTAAGTGTCTCACGACCATCCTCCTCAGCTAACGTTATGACATGGTCCAGAAGTATATCATCATCTAGACGTGGTGTTTTTTTTAAAGTGTGTCAATGTTGTGTGCCATAGTTCAGTTAGGTTGCCACGGAAAACTTTCAGTCCGAAACGCGCCCGCGTTATTTTTCATAGCTACTGTACATAAATGTTCTCAGGAAACTATTAAAATAATTTTTTTATTAATTTGTTATTATTAAAATTAAAAAATTTAATTGTTTTTATTCATCTGATTGGGTGGCCCACCCATAAATCCGCACCTGCTACTCAATCAGAACATATAAAAGGTGCTCATTTGTTGCCACTTACTATAGTAAATTTGTAGAACAGACAAATGGTAAGTGGTACTGGAATTAATAATTTGGGAAAAACAGATTTAAAGCACTACTGGTATGAATCAAAATTCAAACAAAATATGCTTAGATAGTCTACTGTTTTGTTTAAAGTATTGTACTTCGCTACATTTTAAATCATATCCGTTACTGAGTAAAAAAATATTTTAAAGGTGATAAAGACGCAATACTAACCAACTGCAGAAGCGCAGAAGCATACGTCATGACAGTCTGAGACTGACAGCGCCAGACTGACAATGTGAGGGCGGAAATGGGCGGGGTTCACTCCACACACTCCAGATCAGTAGGGTGCGGTAATGCGCCTTTTCGTTGAGAAGGTAATCTGTGAGAAGGTAATCGTGGCACGAGAAGAGTTTAGTCAAAAGTTAATAAAAACAGAATCATCATGGCGGAAGAACAGAACTCGGTAAAAATTCCTTTATGTTGTGTATTTAAGCGAATGTTTTTTAATTAACGCTTTTACAAAATGTCTCTTAAGTATTTTGCAAGTGGGCATAATGACGACGGAACTTGATCACGTTAATTATTTTGCAATTACATTCTATTACTTTGTTAAGATACATTTTCATGGTTTGACATCGTATTTTGAAGGTTTTTTTTTAAAACATTTTCTGACAATTAGAAATGCTTTAAAAAAAAATTCATTTCAATTATAGAACCATATAACGATTCAGAGGTTCAGCAGTACCTTTGGAGCAATGCACAACATGCTGCAGCAATTTTCACTTCCCAGGGGACAAATTGAATTGTCACACCAAAATTCACTTCAAAAAGGCTGTTGTGCATGAAGGTATTAACATCTTAAGTTAACTAATATACGGTGGCAATAAATATTATTTAATAGTTCCTTTGGAATTAGATGTTTTTCTCCATGATTTTATCAAAATTGGTCATTAAAGTCAAAAGTTGAGGCAAAAAAAAAAAAAAACAAACAGTTATATATTTGATTATTAGTATTTTATAATAATGTTTCATATCTTTGAATCTGATTGATCATCAGCAACCAGCACAGAGTGTACCGGGACTCCATCAGCTACCATAAGAAGGTAACTATTTAAGGTTTCAGTAAGGTTTCAGTATGCTTTGTACATGATCTTGAAGGAACCCTTTGATTTTACAGCTGTAAGTCTTCGTTAAAACATCATATTTTTAAACGATTTAAAGGGGCCATGTCACAGGACTTTTTTAAGATGTCAAATAAATCTTTGGTGTCCCCAGAGCACATATTTGAAGTTTTAGCTCAAAATACCATATAAATAATTAATTATGGCATGTTAAAATTTCCACTTTGTAGGTGTGTGCAAAAATGTGCCGTTTTGGGTGTGTCCTTTAAAATGCACATGAGGGGATGAAATTCAAACACTAATCACAATGATGGTGGTTTGTTAAAAATTGAAACTCAATTGTTCTGTGAATTATTTTCTCTCTGCACTAAATAGCAGTGCTGTGGTTGGATTAAGGGGTGGTTTTATTATAAGAGCTCCTTATGACATCATAAGAAGAGCCAATTTTCAACGACCTATTTTTTCAAGTGCTTGTAGAGAATGGTTTACCAAAACTAAGTTACTGGGTTGATCTTTTTCATATTTTCTAGGTTGATAGCAGCACTAGGGACCCAATAATAGCACTTAAACATGGAAAAAGTCAGATTTTCATGCCATGGCCCCTTTAATATAAAACTGTTGATCTGTTAACACTTTTTTTTCCAATATGCAAGTCTGATTTTCCCCTCATTCGGAAATGATGGTGCCTTATTCTGATGGGAAATTTTGCCATTCAAAGGCAACTCTCTTGCTCTCTCAAGTATTTCTTTGTACATGTGTCTATAAATTAACTTTAAATTAATTTGTCACAGGAAACATGCTGACCTTGTTGTGCAAGTGCCACTTGAACAACATGACACTGAAATGGGTGACAAGGTATGTTTTATTAGGCTTGTTCGACTTCATGCGGCGCTGCTAAAACTGTCTGGCGGATGACGTCAAAGTGCCGCGAGAGCGAGACGAAATTACACTTCGTATGATTTCTCGAAACATTCTTGCGGTACTTTGACGTCATCCGGCTGACGTTTCTTGCAGCGCCGCATAATGTCGAACAAGCCTATTGTCTCAAACTGGGGCACATGACTGAAACAGTTTTTAAAATTACATTTACACGCTACATCCTGATTCAAACAGGTTTTGTTTAGGACACTTTCCATCTTCACAGGGACAATGGATGGATTTTTTAAATAAATTTAATTAAATATTTTGTCCCTTTTTGATTTCTTCTCTCATTAAGGAACCACAGATTGTCAAAGACCTCTTGACTGCAGTGGGATGACTGCAGGAAAACTGCCATGCCTTCCGAGGTTTTGCACAAGAGCCGTGGTATCTGACCTTAAACAAGGAAGACCAGGAAAAGGCCCTTCTTCAACTTGATCATGCAGAAATGAATGACGACAGACAAATGGCCAAAGAGCCTTTCATGTTTAGTTTCCAATTAGGGAAGATATGAAAGTTTTTCTTAACGAGTGTCACGACAAAAGGTGCCTCAGGATTAACTCCATGTTTATGGAGTTTTATATTTATTTAAGGGAGAATTATTGTTTAACATTTAAAATGTATTAAAATGCTCAAGCTTTATTTTTTAAGATTTGTGTTAAATGTATTGTTATAAAACGGCTCGTTCTGGTTCTTCATTCTGATTGGTTGAAACGCGTTCTAAGCCGTGATAAAATACACCGGTAACCTCACGGTTCAGACCGCATCACAAGTATCACTGCACCACTGTTGTTATACTGTAGAGGAAAATAACTGTCAAAATGTCGGATTTTGTTGTAAATTTTGATTTATTGGGTGGGCTTAGCGTGGATGAGTGGTGGGAAGAGATGGATAGGAAAGAGAAAAAAGACCAAAAACAAAGAAGGCATGCTGAAATTAACGAGGAAGAAATTGAGGACATGGAAAAGTCTTGAAATGAAATTAGCACTCATAAACAGACTATGTGGTCTGTTCGTTCTTTTGAGTCCTGGTGTGCCGAAAAACGTATGGTTATTGACTTAAAAACAGTAACCAAAACTGACCTAAACCAAGCTCTTCGTCAGTTTTATGCCTCTGTGAAAAACGGAAAAGGCGAACCTTACACTTTTAGTAGCTATATTGGTTTACGCGCAGGGCTTAACCCTTTAGGCGCCAGAGTTTTTTTCCTAAAACGTTTAATTTTGACATGTTACTTTCAAAAGGCTATATCTTAAACGTGATAAGAGATAGAGACTTTATGTAAATTAGAGAAATATTAAGGATGACACACTTTATGGAGGGGAATAAAATGTCCCATTAAATTTGCATATTATGACGTTATATGTGGCAGCCATCTTGAATTTTCATGAAAAGTCACATGTTTGAATGATAAAATGCAGCACTTCTTTCCCCCCAAAATGTCCCTAACCTTCTGTATGCTATATTGCACAATACTGAATGATCAGGTAAATAGTAAGTAGTAAACAAACTGATCTGCGCGTCGATAGACTAACGTTATGCATAATAGCTCCTCTGCCCCGTGTAACACCGCCTCTGCTCCTGCTACGAGCCGCATGGCCAGATCTGCCTCGCATGCCCCTCGAGTGGAGAGAATTTGCACAGCTGGGACTATTGCCTTTACTGTCGCCGTGATTGTGATGAGGTGCACGGGACGGAGCACTGGAAGTCGGCCGCTCGCCCGACAGACTCCCAGGGCCCGCTCGGGAAGACGCAGCTCGCTCTACATTGCTTGCACGGTAAAAAGACTGGACGCGCATATTACCTCCAGCCTCATTCCCCACACCTGTAACACGCTTGCTAACCCGATGAAATCTCCGACCCCGTGTAACATTCCCACCACTGACATTGGGCAAAGGATTCATCATGTGCTTGGTGTATAGCTACACTTTCACTTTGCCAGCTGCACGATTGCAAAGGAGGGGCGCGTCTGAATCGTGGTCACTAAATGAATCACCAGCATCTTCTGAAGGCAGATATTCCCCTTCAGAATCATTGTCAGCGAATATAAGACCCAACACTTCATTGCAGGTAAGCTTTTTTGATGCCATTATATGATCATGTATTGAAAAAACTCGCTGAGGTTATCGCTCTGATAAAATGACTCACTTGCACACTAGCTATGCTGTTGCGCACTTCAATGCGCTCTTGCTCTAAGAGTTTGTATAAAAGCATGATGTTTTTCTGAGTCCGGTATAAAGTATGACATGTCTGCCATCTAGTGGAGGGGGCGGATGAACGAAATTTGACACCCTATGTGACAAAATCGGCAGTTACATTCAGTGACGCATCTTGTCGACAAAAGTCGACCGTGGCGCCTAGAGGGTTAACAGGCACATTAATGATCTGCCGATTAGCCGATCCTGGTGCCTGATGAAAGATCCTGAGTTCATCACTAGCAACAACGTTTTCATTGGGGTAGTGAAAAAACTTCGTCGACAAGGACATGACAAATCGTCTCACCATTCTGCGATATCGGAAGCAGACTTTGAGAAAATCAAACACTCACCGGCACTAAATCTAAATACACCAGATGGTCTCGTCAATAAAGTCTGGTTTGACGTGCAGCTGCATATGGGACGCAGAGCTAAAGAGGGTAACCGCCAACTGAAGCCTGATTCATTTATCATCCGCCAGGACGAGAACGGCCAGAAGTATGCAACGCTGTCTTTCAACGAATGTACAAAAAACCACAAAGATGCTGGTGAAAGAAACAGAGAACGTCTACGCGGATTTATGTTTGCGCAGCCAAGGAATCCGTTATGTCCTGTCGCATCACTGGAAAAAATACCTGTCCTTGCTGCCGCCCAATTCACCGGCCTTTTATCTCCACCCGAAGCGGACAAACTTCACAAAGAATAACTGGTAACTTAAACTTTAGAAAGTTTATTATACACTGTAATAAAATTGTTTGCAATTGATAGCAGTGGCAACGTAAGTAACAATGTTTTTTTTTAACATTAGGTACACTAGAGCGCCCATGGGGGTGAACTTCCTTTCCTCTATGTTGCCATGAATCTGTAAAGCAGCTGGAATGTCCATCTAGGATGAAATGTCACAAAACATCCAGATATTTAAGCATGCTTCCATATTTCAATAATTCAACAGTTCAGTGATATAAATGTTAATGTATAAATTAGAAGAATGTTAATTTATGAATATAAACACCACAGGCTTTAATTATATTTTCATTGTGTCTTTGCTGCGTCTTTGTTGCTTGGGAACTGCGCTCTGTTGCTGCCACACTTGATTCTGAGGAACTACTTCGACCTCAAATTTATATTTCCGCTATTATCCACTAGATGGCAATCTTACCCAACTTAAACACTGACGCATTCACTCAACACTAACACCACCGTGTTTTGATCAGGCTCTGGGGCCGTATTCACAAAGAATTTTAAGGCTAAAAGTAGCTCCTAACTGGCGAATTTAGGAGCAACTCCTAAAAATACTGGGCGTGTCACTCCTAAATTTAGGACTCCTAATTTTTTTCACTAAGAGTAATTCACAAAGCATTTTAGCCCTAAAAGTAGCACCTAAGTCTGGGACAGCTTAAAAGAAGTCGAGAGGACTCCTAACTCACTAAGACCTATTCAAAAAGGATCTTAAAATGTCTTAGGTGCTGATCCTCCTTAACATGGACAGTTTCACCAACTCAAAAGCATTGCACATACTTAAAAGCACACTTTAATGTACAGTAAGCATATTGTTTATAACATTTGTTTCATAATTCATTACATTCATGGCAAGCAGGAAGTTTTTTTGAATTACATGAAACAATAATGAAATTAAATATTTAATATTATAGGCATATCTGTTTAAAGACTGCAATCTCAACCCTCTACTGCGATTGTAATGCATACCACCGCCTCTCGCAGTCGTCCGGGGTCCGCAACACGGGAATGCTGCATTGATCTGCAACAAATCCTCTCCCATCAGTAATGCGCGGGTTGATCCGAAATGAGCGGATGCCTGAGGTCACCCGCGGATTTTTTGCGGTCCGACTTGCGGGCGGGTTAGTTGAAAACGTTGGTCGGGTGCCGGTTGTTTTGTACATTGACCCGCGCATCACTTTCTCGCATGTCTCACGCTTAGTTTTGCTTGATATATCAGTGCCGAATTTCCCTTTTATTACGTTTCTTTTTTCCAGCACCAACTGGAACAGCAGCAGTAACTGATCCTGCATCCAGTTGGGCTTTCTTTTCCGTTTTGGCGAGTTCATAATCCACCGTCATTTATTTATTACATTAGGATTCTTCAATATGGGCAACATTTACTTGCTTTAAGTAGTCTATTTAGGCTAATAGGATGCCAATTAATCAAGCAAGTGTTAATGTAATGTCGTTTTTTCTTATTAGGCAATTGACGGTTTTCATTTGGGTATTAGGCTACCTTGATTTAATTTAATTTCATTCACGACTTTTCTTTAATATATGCATTTTGATGGCATTACTATTATTATTTTGTGTAGGACACAGACATATTTCAATGTTGTAATTCCATGATTTGGTGCGTCTGTGTTATGTTCCGCATGACAGCTGTCATCTAACAACCAATCACCGTGGTCATTGCGAGGCAGCTCGTGCATGAGAACTGACGTCATCCGTAGCAACGAAGACTCACTCTTAGTTAAGGAGTTATCATTTTTCCTTACTAAAAGTAGGTCTGAAAGGCGTTGTGAATAACTTTTAAGAGAAAACTCTTAGCTAAAATCTTTTAGTGCGATTTAGGAGTACTCTTAGTGGTAAGATAAAATGCTTTGTGAATACGGCCCCTGAACTCTTACCAAAGTTATTCACAAATATGGAATTATCTCTCAAAATTTGAGAGGTGATAAGAGAACAAATGAAGATAGGATGAAACGTTTTTTTTTTGTTGTTTGAAAGCGGATGGTATGTTCTTTCATTTGATATTTTATGTTTATTTAAAGGCATTAAACTAAAACTAGGTGGCAACTTTAAAAAAAAAAAACCGCTGACGGGGAAAGACTTCCAAGCATATTTGATCACTTCAACAGTTGCACAATATAAATGGTAATGTATAAATTAGATGAATGGTGATTTATAAAATAAACACCACAGTCTTAAATCATATTTTCATTGTGTCTTTGCTGCATCTCTGTTGGTTGGGAACTGCGCTCTGTTTCATTCACACTTGATTCTGAGGAACTACTTTGTTTGGCGGAAGACTAATATTTGTACTAATATAATTACAACTTATTTGTGTTTTATTTTATAAAATCCCGCTAACGTTATGCATATGAAGTAACCGTTTTATAAACGCAATAAACCCCCTCTGCTTCACGTCGTGCCCCTTAGCTGTTATAAAATGCACTGGTAACCCACTGCTTCTTGAGGTTTATTGCTTTATTATTCACTTGTGACACAACAAAACAAATGGATAATAAACTATACATTTAACTTTTAAACAAAACTATTAGCAATTGTTTGTAGCATATAACAATTCTTACCTTTTACATTATTTTACACAAATACATAAACACACATACATACATATATTTAGTGAATTCATATTGAATTATTGTTTAACATTTAAAATATATTAAAATGCTTTTTCATTAAAATCAAATGCTCAAGCTTTATTGTTTAAAATTTGTGTTAAATTTATTGTTATTCACTTATGACACAACAAAACAAATGGATAATGAACTATACATTTAACTTTTAAACAAAACCATTAACAATTGTTTGTAGCATATAATAATTCTTACCTTTTACATTATTTTACAGAAATACATACATATATTGTCAGGACTCTGCCCCAGGAGTCTGTATTATATTTATGTTTTATAGTGGTGGCAGGGTTTTGACAGTATCTTGTTTCGCGTGGAGGCTCATGCCTTGTTTATTGTGGCATGTGCCTCTGGTGTCTCGTCTCTAGTCCCCGCCCCTTGTTCTCCCTGTTAATTATTCATTATCAGTTCATCCCTCTCACCTGTGTTGCCCTCGTTATCTTGTTTAGGTTCCCCTGTTTAATCTCCTCTTGTCTCTTGTCTTGTGCTGGATCATTGTGCTGTATCATGTCATGTTTTGCTGTCCATAGTGTTCATTTAAGTAATGTTTTCATCAGAGTGTTTCTTGTTTAGTCAGTATTGTAAATTCATGTTTGATGTTGTGTTGCCCCCTCGTGGGCTTTTTGTTTTCATGTTTATTGTTAATAAATGTTCAGTGTTCACTCCCCGATATCGTCTGCGCTTGGGTTCTCTTGTTCCCCGTCTCAAATCCTCACATATATTAAGTGAATTCATATTGTTTGGAATTTAATTCATCTCAATGTGTTGGACTTTAAGGCTTCCATTGCATGTTCATAATTTAGAGGAAAGGCACAAAATACAAATATCTAAGTTCAAATATTTATTGATCAGATATGAAAAAGTTTTACAGCGCGCTGGGTCGTCTCAAGCGGCGAATGAACAGCATTTGGGAAAACATTTATTTATAGAGTATGTGACGTCGTCCTTCTTCTTAGAATCTCCACCCACAAAGGCTGCTTTTCCTCGTGAATCTGACTCCTTCACCACGCCCAGTTTCAGCCTGTAGGTGAAGATAGACACACACAGACAAAGAAAAAACAAACTGTTCTCCGCACAACTTTGAGAGTCCTGCAATTTGTCACTTTCCCCCCAGTACTTTTCCACTTCACATATGATTGACTTCACATAGCATATTATAATGCTTTCTTAAAAACAAATCATTAATAAAACATTCATTTATTCATAAAAAAACATAAGCTGTAAGATGAAAATGATTATTATGTAAAACACATTTCAATATCATAACATCATTTCATTATTCGTAAAATTGGTTATATGAATAAGGCACACATTAACTTCTTTAGATAGATAAACACATATTAAATCTTTTACTGCAATATTACTTCTAAGCATACACTTTAATCATTATTAAAACCATCTATTCAGTGTGTTTTCCCTCAGGCCCCTTTTATCTTGACTATTACCAGATGCACATTCCTAACTAATCCCTCTTGCAGCTTTTACACACACACAGATAACATTCTTGTATTCAGCACAGAAATCATTGTTGTATCAATACACATGAATTAAGATTATAAACAGCACGATTAATAAAACAAACTCAAATCCCACAAATGGCATAACATGTCTAGGTCATTCTGAAATTGTCCTTTATATATTTATAAATAGTTGCATTTCATATATCGTAAATATATGTTTTCCAATTAAATCTTTTTAATACATTTGATAGTTTAACTAATAACGTTAGTCTGTCATGCGCGCTGAAAGAACTGACTGATGTATGACATCAAAGTACTCGCGGTACTTTGACGTCATCAAAGTACTCGGCGGTACTTTGACGTCATCCCGTCATTTTCTTCGGCGCTGCAGGAAGACGAACGCACCTCCAATAGCAAGACCCACGTCAATAAGAGTGTTGAACTGCATGCAGCGCTTGCACGGAGTTACTGTCATTTGACAAAGTACCGTGAGATCACATTGCTTGTTTTGCAAGCATAATGGTTTAGAATTGCTCTAACAGTAATTTCACTCGCCAATTGTTCTGTGCACCGGCGCATACAATTGAGAAAGGTGGCCCCCTAGTGGTTCGGGGGCACTGCATATGCACATTATAACACAGCTTACCATTAAGGATATTGTGTTTTTTGCCATTAAGGGAAATCAAATAATCTGGTCTCAATTACAAATTTGACTGGTAAATGATCAAGAATGTTGAGCCCTTTTGTACTGCATTGCATATTGTATGTTCAAGGATGACAGATAAAATAAATACACATGCATGCATGTGTATTAATGTATTTATTTTACACAATGTAAAAGGTAAGAATTGATATTTGCTACAGACAATTGTTAATAGTTTTGTTTAAAAGTTAAATGTATAGTTTATTAAACATGTGTGTCAAATGATTAACAAATTTAAAAAATCTTTCAAATCAAATACTCAAGCTTTATTTTATTATGAAAAATAATTATTTTTCAACATTAAAATCTCACCATCAAAAAACAAAATAAAACCCTCAAAACTCCATAAACATGGAATTAATCCTGAGGCGCCTTTTGTCCTGGCACTTCCATATCTTCCCTGAACTGGAAACAAAACATGAAAGGCTCTTTGGCCAGTTGTCTGTCGTCATTCTTTTCTGCCCGATCTAGTTGAAGTAGGGCCTTTCCCTGGTCTTCCTTGTTTAAGGTCAGATACCAGGGCTCTTGCGCAAAACCTCTGAAGGCATGGCAGTTTTTACTGCAGCCCAACTGCAGTCAAGAGATCTTTGATGATCTGTGGTTCCTTAATGAGAGAAGAATACAAAAAAAGACAATATTTTATTAAATATAAAAAAATCCATTCATTGTCCCTGGGAAGATGGAAAGTGTCCTAAACAAAACCTGTTTTAATCAGGATGTAGCATGTAAATTAAAGTTTTTAACCTGTTATGAAACCGCTGAAATTCCACAAGAGGGCGTATTTGTTCCTCAGACATTGCACAATAAACGTGACACCCAAATGTAGCAGAGTCGAACAAATGTCCGGAAGTGAACTAATTGTTTTCAGTTTATATATATCATAATTTGATCAGAAATGTCAAGATTGTGATGCGAACAAATCGTTTTGTATTAAAAGGCTTGAATAATCCATTTCCTTGGACTTTTGGGGATTTATGAATAATTTGTTTTGGACAATTTCACCGAAGTGGATAAAGGGAAGATTTTGAAGGCAAGTAAATAAATCAGCGCCACCTGGTTCAGATAACTATCAGCTAGATTACAGTTTTATGGCTGCTATAAATCATATTACGCTTTGTGTGCAGGCTTAATGGAATCCTGAGAGTCTAAGCTTTCAAATGATGTGGCACACAACTGTATATTTTTAAGATTTAATGACAATATTTAATTACAATGACGTTTATGCAGCCTCACTTCCGAGGGAGGGGGTGTGCCGTATACGGCACAGTGATCCTTATTAGGTAAATACCATTTCTGTCATGTTCCCCAGTTTGAGACAATAAAAACATACCTCGTCACCCATTTCAGTGTCATGTTGTTCAAGTGGCACTTGCACATCAAGGTCAGAATGTTTTCTGTGACAAATTAATTTCAAGTTATTTTATAGACACATGGACAAAGAAATACTTGAGAGCAAGAGAGTTACCTAAGAATGGCAAAATTCTCCATCAGAATAAGGCACCACCATTTTCGAATGAGGGGAAAATCAGACTTGCATATTGGAAAAAAGAAGTGTTAACAGATCAACAGTTTTATATTAAATCGTTTAAAAATATGATGTTTTAACGAAGACTTACAGCTGTAAAATCAAAGAGTTCCTCCAAGATCATGTACAAAGCATACTGAAACAAGTTAAATCAGAATTTCAGGCAACCAGTTAATTTTTTTCATACTTTTGAAAAAGACATTCATATATTTCCCCTTTTTTTCACCATCAACATGAAGATCCCACAGTCAACAGAGCCGGCCAGCTGTTTTGGAACATTCTGAAAAGAAATGGAATGTCATTAGGTTATTCCTGGAAATTTTTTTTAAAACATAGATTGTGTGTTGTAATTAAGTAGCTTTAAAAAAACTAGTAAAACTAACCTTGTTTTTTATCAGCTTCCATGATCCTGAAGTGATTCTGCTTGTTAGTTTACTGCAACAAAATAAAAAATATTTTAATATACAACCATAAAAATTGGACAAAGGAAGCCAAGTTACTTTGTGCTAAAGCAGGAGTGTCAAACTCAGTTCCTGTAGGGCCGGTGTCCTGCAGAGTTAAGCTAGAACCAGCCCAAAGACAGTCTTGAACTTTCTCTGCATCAGATGTGTTTGATAAGGGCTGAATCTAAACTCTGCAGATAATTGAGGAATTGAGTTTGACACCCCTGTTCTAAAGTGAAAAGAACCACTTGTCATGAAATGAGGGAGGAAGCAAATGCAAGTAAGGATGTTTATTGAAAACAGAGAGTATTGAATAATGATGACAGCTGAGCGGGTGACACAGGCTCGAGAGGTGGCCAGCGTGGAGAATGATGAGTCCGGTCAGTGATAATCCAAATGTAAATCCAACAAGAACACGAACACGAAAGCAGGAAACACGGCAGACTGGAACACACGACACGAGACCTCACCGACATCCACGAACGATCTGACAAAGAACATGAGAGCTGGATGAGTATAAATAGGTGAGACAATGAGCTGCAGCTGGAGCGAGTGATGACAATCAGGTGCGCTGGAGGTAAGTGCCACACACGCCCACACCCACACACACAAACACAACACAGCCATGTGAATCAGGAATGAGACAATGCATTCATAAACCGTGACAGTACCCCTCCCTCTAGGAACGCCGCCTGGCGTTCCCAGACTCCTTTACCTGCCGATTGAATTCATCGATAAGGGAGTGATCCAGTATGTCCCGAGCAGGAACCCAACTTCTCTCCTCCGGACCGTAACCTTCCCAATCCACCAAGTACTGAAATCCGCGTCCCCTCCGCCTGGAGTCCAGAATACGATTTACCGAATACGTGGTCACCCCATCTACGAGACGAGGCGGGGGGGGAACCGGGGTAGGCGGATTAAGGCGTGACAAAAACACAGGTTTAATTTTGGAAATGTGAAAGGCGGGATGTACTCTCCTGTACGCAGGAGGAAGACTAAGGCGGACAGTCACTGGATTAATGATTTTAGTGACCTTGAACGGGCCAATGAATTTGGGAGCTAACTTATTAGATACGGATCGGAGAGGAATATTCTTGGTAGAAAGCCACACTCTTTGACCAACGACGTATCTCGGAGGCCTAGACCGGTGGCGATCGGCTTTGGCCTTGGTGCGCTCCCGCACCTGGAGTAAAACCTCACGGGTTCTAGTCCAGGTGCGACGACACCTCTGAATTGTGGGCGTACTCCACCATAGAGAGCTGTTGACTCCAGGATGAAGGATTCTTGGAAACCAGACATCGCAACACTCTCTCCAGATCTTGGTTGGCTCTTTCGGTTTGACCATTGGTCTGGGGATGAAACCCGGAGGAAAGACTAATAGTCGCCCCTAGCAATTTACAAAACTCACGCCAAAATTTGGACACGAACTGGGGACCCCTGTCGGAAACCACGTCTGTCGGGAGGCCATGTAATCGAAAGACGTGGTTTACGACAAACAACGCTGTCTCCTTGGCTGACGGTAATTTGGGCAAGGGAATGAAATGGGTCGCCTTCGAGAATCGGTCCACTACGGTCAAAACAACCGTGTTGCCCTGGGAGGGCGGGAGGGCGGTAACAAAATCTAGAGCGATATGGGACCAGGGTCTCGAAGGGACAGGCAGCGGTTGAAGTAACCCATCAGGGGGACAATTGGAAGTCTTACCACTGGCACAAACCGAACAAGCCAAAACAAAACTGTGAATGTCCCGAGCCATACGTGGCCACCAGAACCGTTGCTTGACCAAAAATCTGGTTCGACTTACTCCGGGATGACAAGCAATATTGGAACAATGACCCCACTGAATGACATTGGACCTTGACCTCTCCGGCACAAATAAGCGGTTCGGTGGACACCCGACCGGAGGCGTTACCCCTTCTAGAGCCGCTTTGACTCTCGATTCGACCTCCCATACGAGTGTGGAGATAACTATACTCTCCGGTAAAATACACTCGGGAGTAGACAGGCGTTCGGAACGGTCAAAAATGCGTGACAAAGAATCGGGTTTGATGTTTTTGGAACCCGGACGATACGAGAGAGAGAATTCAAAACGACCGAAAAAAAGTGCCCACCGAGCCTGCCTGGAGTTCAGTCTTTTAGCCGTTCTAATATATTCCAAGTTCTTATGATCAGTCCAAACAATAAAAGGTACCCCGGAACCCTCTAGCCAGTGGCGCCATTCCTCCAATGCTAACTTGACTGCCAGCAACTCTCTATTACCAATATCGTAATTACGTTCTGCGGGGGACAATCGATGTGAAAAAAACGCGCAAGGGTGCATCTTGTCATCTGAGGAAGAGCGTTGGGATAACACTGCTCCTACCCCCACCTCTGACGCATCGACCTCGACCACGAACTGACGTGAAGGATCAGGGGCAATGAGAATAGGGGCTGAAACAAAGCAACCTTTCAGTTTGGCAAACGCAGCTTCGGCTGCGTCTGACCACCTGAACGTAGCTCGTGGAGAGGTCAAGGCGGTCAGAGGTGCAGCTAGTTGACTGAAATTGCGAATAAAACGCCGGTAAAAATTGGCGAACCCCAGAAACCTCTGCAGGGCCTTACGGGAATCTGGACTTGGCCAATCTACCACAGCCTTAACCCTTTCAGGATCCATACGCACTCCCTCAGTAGAAATGATGTACCCCAGAAATGGTACGGACTGTGCATGAAACTCGCATTTCTCCGCCTTGACAAAAAGCCCATTCTCTAGCAACCTCTGAAGCACTCGTCTGACGTGTTGCACATGTTCCTGGAGAGATGAAGAAAAAATCAATATGTCATCCAGGTAGACATATATGAACTGGTCAACCATATCTCGCAACACATCATTGACGAGTGCCTGGAAAACTGCTGGCGAATTTGATAATCCGAAAGGCATCACCAAATATTCAAAATGGCCGCGAGGGGTGTTAAAAGCAGTTTTCCATTCATCCCCCTCCCTTATGCGGACCAAATGATAAGCATTACGTAAGTCCAATTTTGTGAAGACGGATGCTCCCTGCAACCTCTCGAACGCTGACGACATCAACGGCGAAGGATAAGTATTCTTAACCGTGATGTTGTTCAACCCTCGGTAGTCAATACAAGGTCGCAGAGTACCATCCTTCTTCCCCACAAAAAAGAACCCCGCCCCCGCCGGAGAAGAGGAAGGGCGGATGAACCCGTTTGCTAGAGAATCAGAAATGTATTTCTCCATAGCCTCCCTTTCGGGAACCGAAAGTGAATATAACTTGCCTTTAGGCGGAGACTTACCTGACATTAACTCAATAGCACAGTCATAGGGACGATGCGGAAGGAGAGAAGCAGCACGAGACTTACTGAACACTTCCTTCAGGTCGTGGTACTCCGCGGGCACGTTAGATAAATCCACTGCCTCCTCCTGAAACACAGACAAGGGCACAGACGAACAGGCAGAAACAAGACAAGACTCATGACACTTTACACTCCAAGCACACACTGAATTGGTTTGCCAGTCTATTTTGGGGTTGTGTAATGTTAACCAAGGATGTCCGAGTACGACAGGTGCCAGGGGTGAGTCCAAGATGTAGAATGACAGGATTTCAGTGTGATTGCCAGACGTGACGAGTTTAATGTTCTCAGTGACAGAAACAATGGTGGGAAGGTCTTGTCCGTTGAGTGCATGAACAGATATCTGATGTGAGAGTGGCTTGAGGGGGATTTTGTGTTTGACAGCAAAGGAGTGGTCCATAAAATTACCTTCAGCACCCGAATCCACCAATGCCTGACAATCGTGATGATATGCTGACCACCTCAGTCTCACGGGGAGGAGCGTAGATGTAGATGAGGACTTCTCGGCTGAGACCCCGCCCGATAGTAGCCTCAAACTTACTACCGGGCTGGGCCTTTTACTGGACAGTTGTATGCAAAGTGACCAGTCCCGCCGCAATATAAACAAAGCCCTGGGATCTCCGCCGTTCCTTCTCCTCCCGGGAGAGTCGGGCTCGACCCACCTGCATGGGCTCGGGATCGTAGACTGGACTGACCGCGTCTCCGCCAGCGAGTCGAACCCCCTCCGCTCCGCTGGCGCCGGTTCTGGGCATGACTCTTCGGTTCACTCGAGATAACCGGGAATCGACTCGTAGCGCCAGTTCAATGAGCCCGTTGAGTGTAGTAGGCAACTCCATCGTGTAGATCTCCTGGTGGACGCGGTCAGCCAACCCATGCAGGAACATATCCCACTGCGCCTCCTCATTCCAGTGACACTCCGCAGCTAAAGTTCTGAATTCAATTGAATAATCCGAGACCGATCTCTCTCCTTGCTTCAACTCTGCCAGTAAATGAGCCGCTTCTCTACCAGCGAGCGCTCGGTCAAAGACTCGCTTCATCTCGGCTGAAAGTGTTTGGAATGAGGCGCAGCAGGGATCTTGATTCTCCCACACCGCCGTTCCCCAGAGCGCCGCCTTCCCCGTCAGAAGCGTCAAAACGAATGCCACTTTGGTCTGTTCATTGTTGAAGGTTCTGGGCTGCAGAGAAAAATGCATCGAGCAACGTGTTAGAAACGCTCTACAAAAGTTCGGCTCACCAGCATATGATTCGGGGACGGGTAGGCGGGGCTCCGAGTGTGAGTTGTTCTCCGGTGGTATGGGTTGAGCAGGCGGTGTGGGCGGCGCAGTGGGATTTCGCAGTAGTTGGAATTGTTGAGTGAGCTCCGACACCTGTGCCACCAACGCCTGGACAGCGCAACCCGTCTCGCAGAGATTACGTTCCTGGGACTCGAGACGTCGGTTACTGCTACTAAAAAACTCCTCCATGGACGTAATGGTGGGACTTGCTGCTTCCATGCTTTGGTCAGATCGTTCTGTCATGAAATGAGGGAGGAAGCAAATGCAAGTAAGGATGTTATTTGAAAACAGAGAGTATTGAATAATGATGACAGCTGAGCGGGTGACAGGTTCGAGAGGTGGCCAGCGTGGAGAATGATGAGTCCGGTCAGTGATAATCCAAATGTAAATCCAACAAGAACACGAACACGAAAGCAGGAAACACGGCAGACTGGAACACACGACACGAGACCTCACCGACATCCACGAACGATCTGACAAAGAACATGAGAGCTGGATGAGTATAAATAGGTGAGACAATGAGCTGCAGCTGGAGCGAGTGATGACAATCAGGTGCGCTGGAGGTAAGTGCCACACACGCCCACACCCACACCCACACACACACAAACACAACACAGCCATGTGAATCAGGAATGAGACAATGCATTCATAAACCGTGACACCACTGACTACATTGCGAAAACAACATATCAAATTAAGAATATAAACAAAGCATCAGGGATGGAAATTAACTTTTTTGTCCACCGGCCACTGTGGCTGGTGGATTTCAAAATCTACCAGCCACTCAATGTTTTTACCAGCCACTTTCTTGTTTTTTTTTTAACCGACCATGTGTAACTGCATGTGAAAATTAATACTATAAGATCTACAATCCTTAAGCAGTTTATTCAATCGCAAGTCTCAATGAAATACTGACATTTTCTCTTTCACTCTTTTAAACACACAAACCATGAACTGATATACATTTCCTTAAATGAGTAGGGCAGATTAAGTTAAACAAACAAACAGCTTCCCTATCCAAGTGCCCCAAAAATGGTGCGTTGGTGATACCGCACATGGATTTTGTCTACCACCTAAAAAAACAACAACAACAACATTGTAGCATGTTGCCCTTTGCTTCTCAATGATGTACTAAGCACTATGTTCATACTTGCAACAAATCCACGACCAATCAGATCACAGGACCCTGTATGTCACTTGCTAAAGAGAACAAAAATAGTGCATTATGACAAACTGAGAGGAAAAAAAAAAATATATACATAAGCAATAAGGTACGAGAGGCTGTGCTGTATCGTGAATAAGTAACGGCTGAAGGGCGTTCGCATCGTGCCTGCAACCCCTTCAGCTGTTACTTATTCACGATACAGCACTTGCCCAACCATGACCAAACCCTAAAATCAGAGGGACATAAGTGAAAAACAATGGTCTAGAAACAGCTAATCCTGGTTGTAAGCTTAAACTTGAAAAACAAACTGTAAACATATTTCTGAAATCTGATTGGTTGATTGAAATGTTGTCCCAGGGTCAACATAATGCTGCCCTGAGGACAACAACCACTTGGCAAAATCAGGAGAGCCTTACACATACATGGTTATTTTTAAAAACGTAGACATTTACCTCCGTTTGTGCCCCTCGTTTACACGCAAAAGGAGAACTCACCTCTAAAACCGACTGTTTCTAAAAACTACGGCCAGAGTGGAGATCTTGAAAATCTTTGGTTACACGGTTGCATGTAAAATGGGTCAAACGTCAAAAGTGCGACCTATGTACGTGTGACTGCTACTCTGAATGCTTCCAAGATCACATTTATGTTAGTGCAAACTCGTTTTGTGTGTTTGTATTAGCAAATACAGCTGCTCCATTATGTCGAGGAGCAGAGACAAGTGCTCGGAGGTCAGCAATTTTACGCCTGTTTGACTTCATTCGGCGCTGCAACCACCGACAGACGGATGATGTCAACGTAAAGCGAGAGCGAGTTCAGAAATCACACGTAGAGGTCTAATTTAGAATTGCTCTCACGGTACTTTGACTTCATCGAACACCTACTGCAACAACCAACTCCTCCCTCCAACACAAAGAACCAGTCCGCGTCACCACTAGCGACGCCGGTGATTGGCTTACGTGGGCTTGAGCTTCTCTTGACTGAATATATGCACGGGTATGTCACGAGTGACAAAACGGGCGGAACTAAAAACAGCGGGGGAAGGTTCCGCCCGGACCAACTTCCGCAAACACCGGCACTTCCGAGTAACCCCGGCAACGCAAATCAGGGAAAATACACACCAGGTGTGCGCGATGACACGGCAAATGGCCATTGGACGACTCGCATGAGCTGGGAGGATAAAAAAAGCATTGGAAACACAGGAAGGTGCATTGTTTTGTAAGCGGAGAGACGGCGTTGTGGACTAGGCGGCAACTAGTGGCGTGAAGACAAGGCAAACTGGCTAAGCCCTGCTGAAACGGGACTTGGATTGAATGAGGAGTGGTGTTCGCCAGTTAGCACCAGGTGGAAGGTAAAACGCTGTGTTGTTGCAACCGATGCTTACCTAACGTGCATGTCGTTCTGAAGGCTGCTTGAGAGGTTGCTTCTAGCGGAACTATAACAGCGGGGTGAACCCTGGAGAGCTGTAAGAGAAATACACGGAAGCTGTGAGGCAGAATTCAGCGAAGGTGTGAGTACTTGCATTGTTTACTTTCAAAGTATGATCGCTACGTAAGGGACTTACTGTGGTGTGGAGGATTTTCTTCCCATAGCGGCCCCACCGTGGAGGATTGTAGCCGGTGGGCGAGCCAGGGAAAGGCAAGACACGCAGAGGACCGCGAGGGGGCTACGACTTTCATTCCGCCTGCTGTGACCGTGCTCCAACGACTCCCCCCCGGGGGCCAAGCTGGACCAAGTGTGGAAGTTTAGGCCTTATACTTCACAAAAGAGTGTGTGCTGCTGTGGGTGAGTGTGCAATTTTGACGTGTGTACACTAGAGTGTTGCAATGTGTGCCGTGTCTCCTGTCACCCATACTTACCCCCAGATCCGGCCAGAAGCGCCGTGTGTATGGACTCGCAGAGTGCAGCTACAGTAATACCAACGTGGATTTATCTGATTACCACCCCCCCGCCGGCGTGTATTCAGCTGTGGAGAGGAACCGTGAGTACAGTGAAAAGAATATTGCAAGAGTATAACTATATTGATCTACACGGAGGAAGGAAATTACTTGTTACTTGCCTGACTGTGGTGTGCCATCTTGTTTCGGGGGAAAGCTTGCCATCTACCTCTGAACCAGATACACCTTATACCCCGGGATGGGCTGAGAGTAGGCCTAGTGACCGGCCGCACGGACGAAGCTTGTGGTTTTTCCTCCCCGGTGCTCCATCAACAAAGGGCGCCGGCCAGGCCCCGCTCACTAGGACAGTAAGTTGGGAACAGTAGTCAGCTACCCAGCCCTACCTCGTTCAGGTGATGTACAGTCTTTGTCTATTCTAATGTTGTTCAGGAACGAAACCTTCTAGTGTGGTCAAAAAAACCGACTAAAGAGTATTACTTACCCAGAACGTCTGAGAGTCCAAAGTAACACGCCCAGCCTAAGAGTTATACTTACCTAAACCGCCTGAGAGTCCAAAGTAACATGCCCTGCCTGAGGGTTATACTTACCTTAACCGCTGAGAGTCCAAAGTAACCCGCCCAGCCTAGAGTTATACTTACCTAAACCGCCTGAGAGTCCAAAGTAACACGTCCAGCCTAAGAGTTATACTTACCCAAACCGCTGAGAGTCCAAAGTCACACGCCAGCCTAAGAGCGGTGTTTACCCAAACCGCCTGAGAGCCCAAAGCAACACGCCCAGCCTAGGAGTTGTACTTACCCAAACCGCCTAAAAGTCCAAAGTAACACGCTTAACCTAAGAGTTATACTTACCCAAAGCACCTGAGAGTCCGAAGTAACACGCCCAGCGACACAAAAGCCTTGCAGATCCAACCTAGAAGTTATACTTACACAAAACGCCTGAGAGTCCAAAGTAAACTGTCCAGCGAAATCATGAGTCAACTGATTTGTGTATTCTGTGCAGGGCCGGAGCCGCACCCCGGGATCGGGACTTCTGTCCGAGCCGGGTTGAGTGTCCTTCCCTTCCAGCGGGGCCTCGCAACGACTGGGCACGCCTAGAACGAGAATAAGAGCCGATTAATTATCTAACTTTGTGATTATAGAGCTGCTGGAAAGTAAGACCTCAGGAGCATGAGTAAGGGCCTACCTACATCGGCGATCCTATGGGGGCACTTACCTGATCTGCTCCGCGGTCGGCACGGGATCTAGAGGGAGGAGAAGTACTCGACCATTGGAAGTCGCTAAGGCGAGGCCAGGGTGCCTCACACAGGAACGGAGTTACAGGTAGCGGTTGGATGTCCAGCTATTCATTTTGTGTTTCTTGTTTGCCTCCAGGATCCGAGGAGGGCGCCACGTGTTCACTGAAATAAAAACATGAAGCCAAGATTAGGACCAGTAGAAGAGGAGATACTCACCTGAGGACGAAGGAGCTCCGTTCTCTTTCCTTGGCCCCCTCTCTCCCTGCAAAGAAGAACACACTGGCCATTACTTTTAAAGTCCCCTTTCCCCCCTCCCAACTTAATTTTAATTAATTTAAATAAAGTTTGTTTTAAATTTCACTTATCTGGTTTCGTTGTTTGGTCATTGGGGTGCTTTTGGGGACCTCCTTGAGGTGGAACGTCCGGAGGGGCATTAGTGGCCCGTTCCGGCTGGTAACAGGTATGTGTAAATGAACACTTTTCTGAAAACTGACATGTTGACATGCACAATATTATTTTTGAAACCAGAGAGGTGGAAATGTCCGTTTATGAAATAGCCGCCCACATGTAAACGTAGTCTTGGTGTTACAAAAATTATCACCCACTACACGTTGACGTCATTTTTGCTGCGCGGACACGTCGAGTATGAACAACACTTAAGTCACTTTGGATAGAAGTGTCTGCCAAATACATAAAAGTTGAAGTAAACAATTAGCAAAGTGAAATATCACAGTGGTCATACCTGATAAATGGAAAACACCTTTTTTGTGTAAATCCATAATCATCACAGGGGGGTGATCACCACAAGTAATGCAAGTGTACTTGTAGTCGTGATCTGTAAGGGCCTCAAAGTGCAAATATGCATGAAGCACTGTGTCTGCTGGTGGTAACTTCAAACCTGTCTGATCTTCTAAAAACTCGACAACTCTGCTCACAGCAGTATGGACCTGGGGAAAAAAACAACAACAAATCAATTTACACATTGTACTGTTCTTACTAAGCACATTCATACACTGAAGGTTACCTGTAAAAGGTTTCTTATGGTCAAGCATAAGGGTATGTAGAGGAAGATGTGGTCGTTAATGTTGTGGAGTTGGTCTTTCCACTCTTGGTAGCGGTAAAACATTCCACACAGTGGGCACTGCTTACAGTAGGTTGATACATCTATCATTTAAAACAAGTATTACATCAGACGACAGTAAAATTACACAGCACATATTCATATTAACATCACCATCCTACCTTCAATAATGCACCAGTTGGAGAGTATTTTAGCCCTCTGTGTAATAAGAATAGGGTCACTTAGAGGGACAACGCCTGGGCATCTCTGACACATAGTTTCTTCAGGACAAAGATATTTTGGGTACTCTTTGCCTGGTGATGGTACACGTATATTGTCTGGTAGGACAGCAGGTATCTTTTTGTGCTGTAGAATGTACTGCACCATTTGTTTAAGTTCCAGATCATGTGGAGCAGGAGTGGGGAACCCTGGGTCCTGGAGGGCCACTGTCCTGCATAGTTTAGTTCCAACCCTAATCAAACACACCTGAATTTAATTTCCAAGTGATCCTGAAGACTTTAATTTGATTTTTCAGGTGTTTAATTAGGGTTGGAACAAAACTCTGCAGGACAGTTGCCCTCCAGGACTAGGGTTCCCCACCCCTGATGTGGAGGATACAAAGGATGGTCTTCTGTGACACCGCTCTTCTCAGAATGTGTATGTGCCTTTTGGGGTGGGGATTCTGCTCTGCTGAATACAGTATGGAAAAGATCACGGTCTGTTTGAAAGAGGTGCCATTTCGCAATGTACTTATGCGGACACGAACGGCGGACTTTGGAACAGGGGCAGTGCCATGTGTTTAATTTGGTGTTTTAAACAACAATGACACGCCCCAACCGGCTATAATAGGAGACATTTGGCTCAAAAACAGAAATGAACATTTTTGTTTGAGGGCTGCCGGTTGAGGTTTCAACAGAAAGTGGTACACTGCTGGAAATAGCAAGCTGTTGACGAGCAAGGCATATGTTTTTCTTCTCGTCACCAAACCATTTGGCTTTCACCATTTCTGTTAAAACATCTTCCTTTAGGGAGACTGCTTCAGCTGAGGATGTGCAGTAACTTAGAGACCTGACATGCATACACTGGTAAGATATTAGGCCACTCCTGTGTGCTACTTCCATGTTTACTTGGCATTCGTTTGATTCACAGCAGACTTTTTGTTGTTCTCCCCATGTTTTGAATTGGACATGAAGCGGAGTACTCTGACCTCTTGCAACATTAAGCACAGTGTATATGCCATTTGATTTGTCCGCATTAATTTCCTGAATTGGGTGATGTGTGTGTTTACGGTCAATATGTTTCTTTAATATATTTTTGTTCATGAGGGTATTGCGCATTGGGCATTTCTGTTTAATAACAGGCTGAGCACGAACCCTGCCTGGCATGTAACATACGTTGCTGGTAGCTAATGGAGTCGTGGTAGTCGCGGGCATGTTACATTCTGTGCTGGTTGCTGATGGGGTCCCAGTAGTCCCAGGCATGATACATTGTGTGCTGGTTGCTGAAGGGGTCCCAGAGGGTGCTGGTATGTTACATTCTGTGCTGGTTGCTGATGGGGTCCCAGTAGTCCCAGGCATGATACATTGTGTGCTGGTTGCTGATGGGGTCCCAGAGGTGCTGGTATGTTACATACTGTGCTGGTGGCTGATAATGAACTTGTTGTTGACAGTACTTTACATAATGTGGAATGCTTGGATTGACACATTTTTAAAAATGAGTACAAAGAACCTCTCTCCTTAGAATTGTAGCTGTACAGTAGAGACAGTGAAAATGTTGGGTTGGTCTGCAGCCCAGGCCACATCTGTGAAATGTGAAATATATATAACTGTTTGTGTGTATTTTTTTGCCTAAACTTTTGACTTTAATGACCAATTTTAATAAAATCATGGAGAAAACCAGCTCATATTTATTGCCACCGTATATTAGTTAAATTAAGATGTTCATACCTCCATGCACAACAGCCTTTTTGAAGTGAATTTTGATGTGACTATTCAATTTGTCCCGTCTTGTTGGTTTGAAAATGCTACCCCTGGTGAAAAATAAATATACTTTTTTATATTTCAAACATACTTCCTTTGTCACGGTAGGAAATCCACTGTTTCCTCCGTGTCATGTGTGTGTGTGTGTTTGTTTGTTCACTCACCCTCTGCCATGTGCTCGTTAGAGCTATCCTCTTCACCTGTGTGTTGATTGTCTCGCTCCAGCTGTTCATCATTACATCACCTCCATAAATACTCACCTGACTTTCTGTTCCCTGCCAGATTCTCACTTTGTGCTCGGCTCCGTGTTGTTTGGTTGTCTCGTTTCGTTTCGATTACTGGTTCAGTTGGATGTGTATTGTCGTCGTCTTCGTGTGGATGTTCTCGTGTTCAGCCTGGATTTCACCACTGCTCACCACTCCACCAACGTCGCACTCAATACTGTCATCACCAACTTCCACCATAGTCTTCGCCACCATTGCCCACAACAACAACACCGGACTGTGTCACTTCCGCATTGACTCTTAATACTCTCTCTGTGTTTACATTTAATAAACATTGTTAATTTTCACCTGCATTTGCTTCCGCTCATTACGTGTCATTACATCCTTTCTCAACAATACACTTTAAGCATATTACCAAGGAATCGTACCATCTTTAAATATATTAAAAGTACATTAAAAATGGTTTTTATAAATTTTTACAATTATACTTGTAACATGCTTGAGAAAAATTGTAATTAAGTATATTTTCTAAAAATATATTTTTGAAAAATAAACTTTAAATAACAGTGTAGTATATTTTTAATGTGTACTACTTTTATATTAATTTTTAACATATTTTTGGTATATTTTAAATGCATACTTTAAATTCTCCTAGTAACAATACACTGAAAGCATATTTTGAAAATACATAATCTAATATATTAAAGAAATATTCCATTTTCTTAAAAGAAAAATCCAGATAATTTACTCACCACAATGTCATCCAAAATGTTGATGTCTTTCTTTGTTCAGTCGAGATGAAATTATGTTTTTTGAGGAAAACATTGCAGGATTTTTCTCATTTTAATGGACTTTAATTAGAGATCGACCGATACTCATTTTTTCAAACCGATGCCAATAACAAATATTTGGAGGCTTATGTGCCCGATAACCGATATGCTGAACCGATTTTTATTTACTGTTATACTTCTGTTTTTGACATAATAATTACTACACTACTGAACTGAACAAACCCTTATAATAATAATCATCATCACAATCACTCCCTCTTTGCATACAAAGTCATAAATAGAGGGGTCTGAAAGAGTGAAGAATAATATTAATTTAATGAATAATGTAGAAACTATATTCCCAATACATGGACTATTCCAAACACCCCTATCATTTCGTCAGAAATGGACTGATCCAAAGTTCGCGCTGCGGTTTTCAGGTAACAGAGCGGGAGAGAGAGAAAAGTATAGCGGAGTTGGCTGCTTGTTATACATAGTTTATAGAGTAAAACAGGTGGATTAAGTGCCTTTTTTGGGATATAATATCGTTGTTTTGACCAGCAACCTGAGCCTTCAGCAATCCAACCAGTAGTTAGCAAAGAGATTTTACAAATAATATCACTGACTGGAATACTACATTCAGGAAAGAAACAAACAAAACGGCTTATATATCATCAAATTTCTTAACTGGTAACATTATTTGATTTCAGAATAATTAATATTTAGTTGTTTTAGCTTATGAAATGGCTGTAGACAGCGCTGTTTATCTATGCATTTACTCGCGCATTAACTGTATTAAACTGTGACCGCTTGCGGAGGTAATAAATAATTAATTAATATCCACAGACATTTATTTAGATATTTTAGCAAAATAATGTTTATCTGGTAAATGTTAATAGGGTAAATCTTGTTAAAAGTGGTAGATGTGCTTTAGCCTCCGGTAAGTGATCAGCAATATGAACGTGATTTTACGATGCTAATGATAAGCATAAATAACAGAAAAACGAATTTAATTTAGCGTTTTTAATTCCACAAAGCATTAATTCATGGCTGTTTTATTCATGCAAAGCTACGTCGTTATTGGGACCGGATTTGATGGATCAGCCAGCGTGACTCTGTGAGTTCGTCTCTATTCTTAGACAAGCTGCATACATTGCTTTTAATATATCAACTTATTTAACATAACATACATTAATGCACAAATAAGCTGTGCTATAAATGCCTCATATGCAAAGTAAGTATACTCAAAGTCCTTTTAATAAAGTCGCGTCACTCCGCCGTCATATTTGCTGTGCACGCTGCTGCGAGCTCCTCTCCTCAGATGCGTCCAGCGCGCAATTTTCTTGTTTATCGGTCAATCCGATATTACAGAACAGATATCCGATCATCGGAAAATGCTCAAATATCGGGGAAAATATCGGAAAACAGATATATCGGTCGATCTCTAACTTTAATAGACACCAACAATTAACACTTAATTCAACACTTAACAGTTTTTTTCAACGGAGTTTCAAAGGACTCTAAACGATCCCAAACGAGGCATAAGGGTCTTATCTAGCAAAACAATTGTTATTTTTGACAAGAAAAATAACAAATATACACTTTTAAAGCACAACTTTTCGATTTTTGGTCCTTGGTGCACTTGTGACCTCCACTGGTGGTTTAATGGCCATCAGTTCCTGGTCTTTGTCACTGACTTTGGAGCCCAGGTACCATTCTTCGTTATGGTTCTTGCTGTCTAGCCACAGAGATGTAATTTGTCTAGTAACACCAAGGCAAACACTGTGCTGGTATTCTGGAACAAACCCAGTGATCATGTTAAAGTTCTCCAGCTCCATTGAAGGGGACGGGCCTTTGACACCCATTACTGGTTTATCGGGTGTTGCAAGCATAGCATGCCGGAAATGATCCGTCTCTGTCCTTAAAGGTGGTTCAGGGGTTTCCTAAACATATGGGCCACCACCATTGTGAAGGCAGAAGTCACACCCGTATTTTCTGTTAAACTGTTTTGTATTGCGCAGGAGGGGGCGGGCAACTGAATCTGCAGAGCACAGAAGTGAATACAGTTTGCTTGTATGCTCTTTGTTTTCTGAGTCCCTCCATTTAATGCCAACATGTTCCAGTTCTTTTAGCTGTGCAACAAAAGCCATTAAAAACGTGATAATATTTGGCTTGCTGTTACCAACCCATAAGCATGGTACGCATATATTCTCTTGACAGTCTTTTGGTAACAGCTCTATAATTTGACACTGGATTGGCCATATTTGAACATTATTACTTTTGAAAACTGGAATTTCATCACAATTCCACAAGATTGAAAGGTCATCAGTGTCAGGAAAACTCCGGAGTCAAGTGCAAGTTAACAATATTTATTGAGAAAAATAGAATGAGAGATCTGGAGAGCAAAGTCACTGGTAGATCCACACACGGCACACACCCTCGACTCACTCTGGATGACAACACTACTGTGGGAATGAAGCACTCCCACAGTAGGAGAGAGTGAGTCGGCGCTACACGATAGTCCAGTACAGATCCGAAGAGAGAGAGAGAGCCACCCACGCACTCCGTCGAGAACACCAGCACAGTCACCACACGCAACAGAGGGATGAAACACGCCGCCCTGAAGGTGGATGACAGGCGGAGATGGAAGGTGGAAAATCCAAGTTCTCAGACAGGGTAATCCACTGTGAAATCCTGATGTAGATGAAGCCACCCGGAAACAACTGATCACCGCCTAAAAACGAAGCGAACCAGCGGTTCCGAGAAACAACAGTCATTAGAGTCAATGTAATCCACAATGGTGAAATGGTGTACTCCACTCACGGTGATGATGCAAACCGATGAGAAACAGAGACAGCTGGTGAACCGCCTAGAAACGAAGCGAACCAGCTGTTCCGAGAGACAAATAAAGTCAATGAGTTCCAGTAATCCACAAGCGAGCGGTCCGGGCGAAGACGAGTCTCCGGACGCCGAAAACCAAACCTGGGGTAACAAGAGGAGGAGACAGAAAGCGTCCGACAAGACAAGGCAGAGCAGCAAGACTGTGATGAAACAAATGAGCGCGCAATGAAAGACAAGACTACGTGCAATATAAAGGAAAAGGTAAACGAGACACCACCGGTGAACAATTACTGAAACAAGGGGGCGGAGTTAGTGAACACACGAGGAACCGGCACCACAGGTAAACAACACACACACACATACCCCACACACAGCCATCGATCACCCAGCAGTCATGACAATCAGGTCCCAGTTTTCCGCTTTGCTTGAGTTTTTGATATTCTGCCCCACACTGAATATCAGAAAGAATGCCAGGAAATGATTCCTTTTTATTTAGGTGCATCCCAGGTCTTTCAAAAATGTCCACTATTTGGGCTGAAAGGCTAAGCACAAGAAAGTAACATCCAACTCTTAGTTTTTGTCTTTGTCAAATTCAGCTTTACAAGAAGAACAGTTTTGTGGCGATGTCTCAATGGGTCCCAAGTAGTTTTCACAGTTAATAGAATAGAAATGAGGCACATACTGCCCAAACTCTCCATAAGATTTATGAAAAAGATATGATGTTGCTGGCACCAAGCCAGGGAAATGTTCATTAAACATTGTAAGAAGATCCTGAAGAGCTACACCTGTTATATTGTGCCTCAGTACATAAGACATGAGTAACAGCACACTCTGTCCCTTTGTGAGGGAAGCACCAGGGTATACAGGTTCATCCATGTGTTTTGTCTGTAATAAATTGTTACCACCACACAATATTACATATAAGCAGAAATACAGTAGCACTGATTTGTTCTGTTAAAACAGTACACAGTCAACATGGTAACACTTTATAATAATTAACATTGTTATACTTATTATAATATATTATTAACATTACTACAGTATATTATGTATAGTGATGCACCGATGTGAAAATTTTGGCCGGTGCCGATAACAAATATGACTCTTGTCTGTTATGGCCGATACCGATATTTGCCGATACCCACGTTTTTATGATAATCAAATAAAGAGCTATTTTCCAAAACACATTTTTTTTTTAGTTTTGTAATTTATTTCCAGATATTACTGATTGGGCACCTTTACCCATGTGCAAAATGTCATCAATTTTCAGAAAAAAATAATAATTATATTTATATATATATATATATATATATATATATATATATATATATATATTTTTTTTAAAGGATACACATGTGTCCTGAATTCACACTATGAATAAGCCAACCTTGAGTATTGTCAATAAACATCTAACTCACTTAAGACCAAGTCACTGTATTCTGTCAGTCTTAGTATACTGACAACATTTGAAGCAGTGAATAGACGTTCACTGTCCACGCTTGTACATGGAGCTGACAGGTACTTGCCACAGTATTGCCAGTACTGCAGCGGGCTCACATTTCTGGGGAGGGTGGGCTCACTCAGGTAACCATGCACCTAAAAAAAATATAGACAAGTGCATAAATATACATCTCTGGCAAATCATCTCGGAAATTATTATTCAACATTGATTCAAATAGTATAGTAAACTAGCCTACCTGCACACTCGTTGAACTCGTTGCCTGTTCATCCTGCTCCTTTTCCTCCAGAATTTCATCAAACATGTCCAGAAACGAATGCCCTTCACGTTGCGTACACATCCTATTTTCTTGTGGTTCACCTTCTTCTCTGTCTGGTGTAGGCCCATCTGTGGCACTGGTGCCGGATGTCACTGATGCTGTCATCTTGTCCACTTCCTTCTCTAGCTTGTTTTTTGCCATCTGCTTGAGGTCTGCTTCAAAGTAGCGATCTTTGTATCTGGGGTCAAGGATTGTTGCCAAGTAGTATAGTTGTCGGAGAAAGTGGTTTCGAATCTCTTGTTCACGGCTTCAAGCAGTGCAGACTTGGTCGTTTTAACCCCACTGTCCGTTTCGGCTGTTTTGTTCAGAAAACGCTTGAGTGCCACAACAGAGGGGATCACGTCAGCAGCTGTAGCTGTATGCGAGCTAATCTCTCTCATCATCTCTTCAAAGGGTGCCAGGAGTGTGGTCATTTTCTCAATGAGACTCCACTGGTTTGCATTGAGAGATACAGGCAGTCCGTGGTCAGCCTCGTACATAACCAGTGCACGCTTCTGTTCTAGGAGAGTTGTCATCATCAGGAATGTACTGTTCAAGCGCGTCGGGACATCCTGTTGTAGCATCTTGGTCTTCATTCCCATCTCTCTCTGGATGTCTCTCAGCTGAGAGGTACCAAGGGGGGAGCTTTTAAAATGTCCGACTATTTTTCTCGCTATAGCCAAGAGTCAACAACGCTTCGCTGGCTTAGTACTGCATCGTGCATTGCTAACTGCCCCAGATGAGCCATACAGCCCAGGCTTTTAACACCACACTCCTCCATTGCCTTCACCATATTACGTGCGTTGTCTCGAAGCACAACATGCACATTTTCTTTCCGGATTTTCCATTCTGTAAACATGGCGTCAAATGCACTGGCTATGGCGGTACCTGGAATAAAAGGATAAAAAAGTTTAATCAAAGACACGTTAGCTAGCTGGCACATGATATAATTCATCCCCCCCATCCAAGTTATGCCATTTCCACATTCTAAGCAGTCATATCTCTAGTTCAACAATTGGGTAGGCTGTTCTGTACCTAACCTCTGTCATTATATGAAACTTGAAATTTCCCAGATATTTATAAACACCCCTCAGCAATCTCTGATATATTAAAAGGGACATTTTATAAGGCTTTAAAATAATAAATAAATATTTGCTCTCTTTGCTTTTTAGCTCAAAATACCCCACAAATGATATATGCTTACGTCACGAGTTATTTTTTGGACCCAACATCCAATAGGAAAATTCAACTGCAGACGCCACCATTCAACCTGAAGAGGGCAGCACTCAGACGTTTTTACACCATATATTGTAGTATTGAAACAATTTATATCCAAATGTCAAAAAACTTACTAAAAATCAATGAACAGCACTAATAAAGCATAATTCTTACAGATCATTTACTAAAAAAGGGTTGGTTTAGGGTTTAGTTACTCTTTAAACATGGAAAAAGTCTTATTTTTATGATATGTCCCCTTTAAGTGAATCCCAACAAAATCCCAGCGCATAAACTTTCAATTATGCCCATGGTTTAAGTCAACACACGCTGAACACTTGCTACGTGTAAGTTAGGCTCGAATAAAGTTGGGCTGCAGCTATTTTAATTGATAGCGGGCTTTTCATCCATTCAATGGTGAAACGAAACTCTTCTTATCACTCGAATATATTTTACACCTCCACAAAGGCTGTTTTTACAGCCTGATCTCACGTGAGATCGTGTTTTTATTTTTTTACTATGGTAACAATACATCAAAACTTTAGAGTAAAAGCAAGCTGCAGCCAATCGATACTGTTTATAACTAAGTTATACATGCACAGCCCAAAGGACGTTAGCTTAATTTCTACTATGCCTACATTTTAATTTAATGTGTATATGTCCAAAAACATATCCATGCCTACCTGTATGCGAGCCAGGGAATTCTTGGGCATGTAGCACAGCTCTCTTCATCTCGAAGTTGACATCAATCCACTGAGCCGTGAGGCTCAACATGCTTGTTTGGTTGAGGTCGGAACTCCAGATATCCGTTGTAAAACTGATGTCATTAAAATCGCAGCTGCCGTAGCGTTAGCTTTTTTCCGCTGTTTGTTAGCATTTGCTGATTTCTCATATTGTTTGTAGGCTCCGGGATGCTTATTTTTTTTAAGTGGGTAATCAAATTGGTAGTGATGAACGATTTGGCCCGAACTCCCCCTCGCATCACCCGGCCCTCACACTCATTGCATACAGCAAAGCGAGGATCCTCTTCAGACACTTTGAAAAATGACCAGACAGACGACATCGTTGCTCCCTCATCAAAGGCAATTTACTTTTTTGCTGTCTTCAGCATCTGCTTCAGCACACGTGTAAGGTATGCGCACGTGCAAAAACAAACATCCCCGCCCCCACACTCACATCTCCTACACACGTCGCGTCAAATACACACAAAGATTATCGGCCTGTTCACATCGGCTCTTTTTTGACATCGGACCGATGCCGATGTGTAAAAAATGACCATATCGGCCGATATAAAATCGGTGGCCGATATATCGTGCATCACTAATTATGTAGCTAACAAAAAATAATAATCATCTTTGAAAGTGTAACCCCTGTCAGGCGTTTTAAAAGTTAACATCATAATGGGATCTTAATTGTTAACTTTATCTAATTTGGATATGAGACTTTTTTACAGTGGGCCAATGATAATCAATCAGAAGAGGCAAGTACTTAAGATTTTAAATGCACTTGCACTGCAAATATTAGATTAGCAGGGTTAATTTGAATGTCACTGACACTTTACCAAAAAATTAAAGGAAAATAATAATAAAACAAAGCATATAAATCAATGCTGAATGTTGACTCTTTGACTCAATACAGTAACCCTATTTAATGTAATACTCAAATCATTGAATACTCTTTGCACAAACTGAAATTGATTTAATTTAATTCAGAATGTTTAACTAGGTTGTATGGCTTTTACAATTAAGCCTTAACCTTAATAATCTTATTAATCTACTTGTCACTGTATTTTATGAACTCTGATGCAACTCAGTAATGTTTGTATACAATAACTGTTAGTTTAACAGATACCAAACAATAAACAAATTAACCAATAAACACAAGTTTAATATCTTCTGATGTCTCAATGTATAGATTTAACAATAAACATTTACATATGTACAAAACACTTTGTTTGAAACCGCTTATGGATGAAATTCATTATAATAATTTGCATATTTCCTATATAAGTGTATACAACATAAATAAACCTATTCTGGCTTATTTATTTTTTATTTCATACTTAGGTTATGTGGTCAATTATATTATTATATAACTATCTTTATAAGTCTGTAAGGACATATATATACCTTCAATGTCGATTAATTTCCATCTTGGGTTCTCTCTTCTCCGGCTCTCCTTTGTTCACTTCCATCATCTTCCTCTCTGATCTCTTGTTCACTTCCATTATCTTCCGCTCTGAACTCTTGTTCACTTCCATCATCTTCCTCTCTGACCTCTTGTTCACTTACGTCATCTTCCTCTCTGACCTCTTGTTCACTTCTGTCATCTTCTTCTGTTTTCTTTTTGTCTTCCATCATCTATATGTTTCCTCTTCTTTAAACTTGCTTCTTTTCTAGGTATCACATATTGGGCCCTATCTTGCACCCAGCGCAATTGACTTTGTCAGTGACGCATGTATCATTCGTATTTTGCGCCGGCGCACAGCGGGGTTTTTCCCTCCACAGATGCACGTCAGCAAACTAGGGAATGAACTTGCGCTCCCTGGGCGGTTCAGCGCAAAAAGGAGGCGTGTTGCGGCGCAAACCATCTCTTATGCTATTTTGCAGTTTCAAAAACAATTGCGCTACTAACCAAAAAAAACTAGTCTAAAGTCAGTGGCGCGTTGCGCGTGGTTCATTATGCTATTTTAAGGGCGCATGCTTGACCATAATGTATAACGTGCACAACACGCATACACTTTGCTTATCTAATCTACACAGATGCAACAGTTATTTTTGCAAATCATAAATTGTTACACTTAAAAATATTAATACACGAGATAAGGGGAATCATAGTGGTGAGCATTGTGGTGATAGTTTTTATTTATTCTCATGCAAATAACGATTAAAATATTTTCATAACTTTGTTGTGTGGCTGTATTACGTTTATTTTATGTAAATAATAGTTAAAATGTTTTCATAAGAAACCTTAATGTATATGAACTTGATTTGTAAGAGTACTTTGGGGTTGGACCTTGCTTGCGTTTCTTGGGTCCGATTTCAAAGCCCCCAAACCCTTTCAGCGGTGAGGGTGGACGCAGCGATGTCCTCTGCTGGCGTCAAGTCCTGAGGCAGATCCACCTCCCGTTACACGGCGTGCCCGATTTATGCTGGCAAGCGTGGGATTCCCCCGTACAAGGACGTCGGTCTCCTCGGCTGTGAACCGCTCCTGGCGTGCGCCTGGTAAATCCGTCATAATAATAGCATCCCGTCATGGAACTTGCGCCCTTGCGTTTAAAGGGAATGTTGGCTAGCGTTCTGATTGGTTTATTTGACGTTACGCCCAAACCACACCTATGAATAATGAACCTACTTCAGACCAACCCCTTATTGATTTGCGCCCGGCGCAAGAGTTATTTCTCACGCCGGGAAAATAGCAACAGCGCCCAAGATCCGCCCACAAACTCACTTGCGCGTTGCGCTTCGCACTTGCGTTTCAGATCGTTAAAATAGAGCCCATTGTCTCCTTTTTTCTATCTTTCCAAGCTCTATTTCGGTGTAGTCTTGGTGATTTCTTTCCACGTGTGTGCAAGAATCAGCATCTCTAGGATGAATCTGAGACAAATGTACAGCAAAAAAATGCAGCTTTAGTTATAAAACAGCAGCATTTAGCAACAATCAATAAAAAAAACAGCGGTATTTTAAGACCCAATACAATTTTAAGGAAAACAAAAAACTGGAGGTGTGCTATTCTATCTCAGCCCATACAGTTAAAAACTTTTGTTTAAACATTTAGATTATTTAACATTTAGATTATTCTTCTATGGTAATAAGGGTTCAAAACTCTATTTGTATTAAAGCACAAACATTTTGTCATTAACTTATTCATATTTTTTCACATTTTAGAACAATAGTAAGCTGGTTAAAACTGCAAAATGTCACAAAGGGAAGTATGAGGATTATGTTTCGACTAAAAAATATAACTTATAATTATTTAGCATCTTCAATGTACTCCCCATTTTGAGTTTAATTTGCAGAAAAGATCTCTTGCCATTTTTATTTGACCAAACAACTTCTTGAAGTGTATTGAGATGCTTTTTATCATCAATAATAAAAAGCATTCCATCAATAGTTTCCATCAATTATGTGCTCTTATTGGCTGTGTTTTAAAGTCATTATTAATTCCAATTTAAGTCATTTTTATGAAATAAAATGGTATTAATTTATACTGAGAAAAGGTTATTGTATTTTGTAGGCTAAATGACCATGCACGTTAACCATATTTTTCACATAAACATACCTTTTCATAAACTTTCCTTCGGAAAACAGATGTTCTAGGAACTGTTGATGTACTCAGAAATCCCTTATATAATACTTTCTGCGGTTTCTGGAAAAACAGTAAATAAACTTACATTTAAAAAAATTTTATACTGTATGTTTAATGCTGGCTTACAGTGTGATTAAGCACCCATTTAAGAAATACCATGCATTGCCTTAGGCAGAATGTACTTTTTGACCCAAAAGTTAATATGATATAATCATGAGTCACATTAAGATTGATTATACTTTAAGGAAATTAAATGTAAAAATATTTTTTGCTATCAGATAAACCTTATCATACAGCTGGATTCTTACATGGTAATAACCAAGCATGCCGCACAAGCCCTGAAAAGTGAAGCCAAAACGTCTCAATCGCCCCCCAGTGACTGGTCCCAGTATAGGTCATAAACCCCGCCTCCCCATGTTATTCAATGGGACTTGAGACCAACTAAAAAAATGAATTACACTTCAATTATCTTTTTTACAGAGCTGGTTTCTGTCATTTACTGTAGTTTTTATCACGCTAATGAAAATTCAAGTGTTTGTTTTTAAAAAAAGTTTTTTTTAAGGTAGTTAGTTAATGCTAAAAAAACGGTGGCGTGACATCATGATTGACAGCTGTGATCGGCTGTGATTGACAGCTATCTGAGCCGAGCGAAGTAGTCACTGAAGCACCAACAGACTTTTTCTCGGGATCTTCGGAGGACTTCGGATTGGAGCTTTGAATTTAATATCTATATTTCTATAATGAAAGAGCCACACAGATCCAAAATCGAAACTAACCTTTATTGCAGTGTGTCGTGTAGCTGTCCATCAATGTAAACAACGTGTAAAGTAGTTGAACCAAAACGTGCACGATTAATAAAGTTATTGGCTTCTAAAGCAGGGAGTCGACTCTGAATCGCTGAAACGAGTCCTTATATGGATTGAATCTCCTGCCTGTCTTTATCCACGTCACACGAACGCATCCACGTCACATGAGATACTATCTCCGCCTACAGCCTTGCCCGGGAGAAACGAAAACTATGACCTGCCCACAGCTAATTAGTGTGTGAGTGTAAACATCAGCTCACGCTGTGTTTTCAGCTTGTGTTGTTTTCACTACCAAAGGAGACTTTTTCAAGGAGGGATATACTAAAGGTGTCTGGCTGTGAAGAATCAGTGGTTAAAATTAATTTTTAACGGAGGGATTTAGACGTTTGGCAATGAAAGATGGTTCAGTACCTGTCAGGATCCTGCTGAAACCTTGTCTTGTTTAAATATTTAGTCCAGTATGGCAGGGTTCTGATAGTACAATGTTTTATGTGGGAAAGCGTGGTCTTAGTATTATTGTATTAGACCACGTTTTTCCCGTGTCTCGTCACTTTTACCCCACTCCCTTGTCATCCTCTCCTCCATTATTGTTTGATTTATGTCACCTGTTCCCCCCTTGATTTGCTCCCCTATTTAATCCTCTTGTATTCATTGTCCTGTGCTTGTGCATTGTTCAGAATACTTGTGAGTATGCTGTCTTTGTAGTCTAGTCTAGTGGTATTTATTGTATTAGTCTAGTTCACTGTTTAGTGTCTCCCTGTTTAGTGTTAAGTGTGTTTTAGGTAGGGATGGCTGACGCGAAACAGTCGTTCCGAAGCTTTGCGAGATCCCGAAGCGCAGATGTGTCGAAACACTGATCCGAAGCGTGATTCAAAACACCCATGTCACGTGACTATGACCAAACGAAGCCTCGAAGTGTTTCACTAAATGTTTCATCAGGTGTGGTCTGCCGAATCAGCGTTTGATTGGCACGGTCGGGAACAGACAACACAATCGCACATCTGTATAAAAGTGAAATAAACGCATATTGACCTTGTGGGTTTTTGTGAGAGGAGTTTTTCAAAGGCTGGAGAAATTATCTGTAAAAAAGAAGTAGGCTAAGTCCTTCCACACACAGCAGATGTGTCATGGTGGCTTGATATATTTTATTAATTTCTTATTGTTTATGTGGTATTTATCTCTATTCAATTTATTTATTAAATAGACCAGCTTATAGTTATTGACAATGATGAGCCTAAAAGCTCATGTAGTTGTCAAACAGATGTTAAAACAAGAACAAAAAATATGTAACTTAATTGTGACGATGGTAATAACAATGCGTTTCCCGGGGTTCGATCCAAAGGGCTATTGCATGAGAGTCTAGGACACTATCCACTATCCCACCTGATCACTTATATCAACTACACAACATGTGGGATACAATTTGTCAGCACTCGTCTAAAACCTTGTCAAGGCTGCTCTATGGCAATACGTGCAAATGACCACTAGGTGTCACTGTGGAGGCGGTTTCGATCCATGTTTCGAAGCCTCGACACAATTGATTCAACTGTTTCAGTGTTTCACGAAGCCTCGCTCTGCCCATCACTAGTTTTAGGTCTAGTCTTGTTTAGGTTTCTCTCCCTCTGTCTAGTATCTTGTTTATGTTATTTTGCCCCCTCATGGGCTTTATTTTCTGTTTGTTTGAATAAAGAGTTTGTGTGCATCCCCACCACCATCTGCACTTGGGTTCCTCTTGTAAATCCCTAACAGTACCCACTTTATTTGGAACAACATGCGTCTCCTAATCACAACCTGTAAGTATGATTATAGCTACATACTTGCTTAAAAGAGTGTTAAATGTCTATATTTGTTTTTATTGCTTGGATTAATGATGAATGATATCGTTGTTTAAACTCTAACTTATATACTGTCAGAGTCACGATAGCAAGCGGTTTTGCTATGACCCGGTTAGTTTACATAAATGCTTAAATTAGTGTTCAATTGTTAGTTTCAATCGTCGTTTGTATTGTTTGGATTAATGATGAATGATGTTGTGTGTTTAAACTGTTAATTTACTGTCAGAAAGTCACGTTAGCAAACGGCTAACGCATGCTCATTTACGGTTTGTTATGACCCGGTTAGTTTACATAAATGCTTAAATGAGTGTAAAATTGTTAGTTTCAATCGTCGTTTGTATTGTTTGGATTAATGATGAATGATGTTGTGTGTTTAAACTGTTAATTTACTGTCAGAGTGTCACGTTAGCAAACGGCTAACGCATGCTCATTTACGGTTTTGTAATGACCCGGTTAGTTTACATAAATGCTTAAATGAGTGTAAAATGTTAGTTTCAATCGTCGTTGTTATTGCTTGGATTAATGATGAATGATGTGTTTTGATGTTGATAATGTCTTCTCAGTAAATCATGTTAGCACGAGGTCAATACATGTTGCACTGTTGTTGGTCTGTGCCACTGATCTGTGGTCTGTGAGACTGATCTGTGATCTGTGCAAAGACACTGTGTCAGTTGACCAGTCAGAGCAGAGTAGGCTACTGAAAGGTGGGGTTTAGGCAGATTGGGTCGTTGAACGGCTTCACACGAATCATTTGGGGATCTCTGAGAAATGGGGTAATTTTAAATTTTATATTTTGAGAAAATTACAGTGTTTTTTGACCTTGCATGCATTTAAACCTGTTGTCCAGGACTTATAAATAGTGATAGGATGCTTAAAATTATCATCTTACTGGCTCTTTAATTTAATTTCACACTGACATAATGGGTTGTTCTGCAGTAGAATGTGCTAACCGATCTGACAAGTCTGGTACTTCTTTGAGTTTTTTTCGGTAAGTTAAATTACTTAGTAAATACATGTTATGGGCTAGCTATAGCGTTAACGTTAGCTAAAAGACAACAAGCCTCGTTAATAGCAGGTGATCGTTAGCTAGTAGAAGATACTAATTATTTTGTATTTTATAAATTAAAGGTTAAACATATTATGAACTACATTATAATGTAGGTTATAACCTGTCGTCTAAAGCAAAGGTTGTACTGTACTTGGACTTGATTGAACTCGTTTTAAAAATGTATTACATTAGTGTTACTGACATTTTATAGATTGGTTTCCAGTGACATCAAAGGTTACTGATTTTTCTGTTATAATTGCTTCTCCAAAAAAATGTATGTATATTGAAATGAATAGTAATAATCTGAATTAACAGATTAAACATAAGAGTAGAAATAGCAGTTATTCGTAATATTCGTAAACAATAAAATTATGAACATTACAATAACTTTAAATACAGCAAAATTAACAAACTTTTTATTTTCAGTCCCTTTTTCAGATGCAATTGCTTTTAATGATTAGATGTAAGGTGATAAAATCATTTTTTATTGCATGTGTTCCGTAAATACCCTGCTGTGTACTATATATGTTTATAAAATATATATATATATATATATATATAACCGTGACGTTTTAAACGTTAAGTAATTGTAAAGGCTCCGTTACACCGTGCGTCTTTGTTGCCGGGGCCTGAACGGAACTTTTGCAAGTTGTACTGCACGAACCCAAAACAAAGTTACACCAGTGGTGCTGCTGCAGCTTAAAGTGCCGTGCTTATCGGAGACGCAGAGAATACAAAGTACAGACGAGCATCAACATGGCAGATGGACCAAACAAAGAAACTTTATTTCCTCCAAAGAAACGCCTGAAATCGGCAGTGTGGGAGCATTTTGGCTACACGAAAAATGACCAGGGCGTCATTGAAGACGACGGATCACCGATTTGCAAAACATGCCGCAAAAAAGTTTCTGCTAAAGGTGCAAATGCGTCAAATCTAATGCAGCACTTGCGGGATCACCACCCAGCATTGCATGCTCAAGTAAAGGTAATAATACCTAATAATTGAGTTAAATTACATGGCTGTTTACTTAAGTGACAGATTTATATGTAATTCATATCCACATTGTTTCATTAAGACCTTCAGACGAGCATGCAGTTTGGTTTAATAGTTGCTATAATGTCATATATGTTATTAAAAGGGCTTTATATTAGATTTTGACAATAGTCTTACAATAATTCTTAATATGATAGAAATACACACTGTAAAAATCTTTGCACATTGAATTAAGTTTTCTTAAAGTGATTTTTAAAGTGAAGTTGTTATATCTACATAATTATATTATAGGCTACACCAGTTCAACATGTTTGAATGAAGTTTTCTTAAAATGAAAGTAATTTTAATTCATGCTAATTTCATTTTAAGAAAACTTTTTAGAAAAGTTTTTTTTCTCAGTGCATTTGTAATTAAATATAGAAAATCATCTTGAGTGAGGTAATTCCAGTCAAAGTTTTACTTGTTGGATTATTTATATTTCTTTTTTAAATTTTATATTTACTTTTAGATTAAGACTGGCAGTCCAAAGTGTGTGACCTATGCTCCCACTTCAAAACCAGCCCAGGATTTGAATAAAGCAGTGGCCTATTTCATCGCCAAGGATATGCTGCCATTTCAGATTGTGGAAAAACCTGGATTTCTTCAACTGATGAAAAAGGCAGTGCCACAATACAAAATTCCAAAAAGAACCTACTTCGCCACAAACCAAATCCCAGCCATGTACAAGGAGGTAAGAGCAAGTGTGGAGGAACAGCTGGTAGAGGGTGTGTGGTTTGGTGCAACCACAGATTTGTGGACCAGCACTGGTGGTGGAGGAGAACCCTTTATGAGCTTTACAGTCCACTACATTTCTGCTGATTGGAAGCTTAAATCTCACTGTCTAGAGACTCTTTATTTTCCAGAAGACCAAACGGGAGAGCATATCGCAGAAATTATGGAAAGCATGCTCCTGGACTGGCAGATAAAGAAAGAGAGTCTTTCTGGAATTACAACAGACAGTGCCAGTAACATGAGGAAAGCCTTTGAATTATTTTCCTGTGTTTGGTTTCCTTGTTTTGGTCATAATTTAAATTTGGCCATTCTTAAAGTCCTTAAGATACCAAGGGTAGAATCTGCTATCAGAGCATGCCGACATTTGGTCCAAGGGTTTTCTCGAAGCTGGAAACATGAGTTTCAAAAAAAGCAGGCAGAACTGAACATCCCTGAACATTCACTGATACATGATGTGGCCATCAGATGGGGCTCCACATATGAAATGATTTCCAGGTTCTTGGAACAGCAGCAAGCCATCTGTGGGGTGCTAGCAGGAGACAGAAACACCTGGCATCTTATGCCTAAAGACAATGACATCACTGTCCTGGAGAAAGTAAGCCAGCTCCTTTGTCCTCTCCATGATTTTACTGATGTCCTGGCATCAGAGAAACAAGTCACACTTTCCTCCCTGATGCCAGTCTTGGAGCACATTAACAGTGAGATACTTCAAGATCAAGAGGAAGACTGCAGTCTCACTAAACAAATGAAACGTGTAATAAGAGAAGACCTGTTAATGCAGGCAAGATATACAGAGGAAATGAAGAATGTTATGAACATATCCAGTTTTGTGGATCCCAGGTTCAAGGGAAACTTTACTGAGAATCTGGATGACACAGTCAAGGCATGCAGTGACGAAGCAATGGCACTTGTTGCATCACATCCAGAGATTCCAGGCACAGAAAATCCTACAGCAGCAACCACATCAAGCACCTTCTCCACCACCACCACCAAAAGAAAAGAGAAGACAACAAATAACCAGTGCAAAGAAGAATAAGTCACTAGCTTCAGGACATGCAATGCCAGTCCAAGAAAAACTTGACTCAGAGGTGAAACTGTACTTGTCACTTCCTTCAATTAGTGCTGATGCAGATCCATTGGCTTGGTGGAAAGCACATGTGGAACAAATGCCGATGCTTTCAAAAGTGGCCAGAAAATATCTCTGTATCCCTGCTACAAGTGTGCCCTCCGAAAGGGTTTTCAGTGCAAGTGGCCATATCCTGTCTCCTCAGAGGTCAAGACTAAGCACTGAGAATGTTAACATGCTTACGTTTCTGCACTTTAATATGAACTGAAAGAAATGAAATATGTTCAATTTACAAAAAGGCTGTGATGTAGGTGGGTCCATGCTGCAGCTACCGGCTCCTTGTTTTGTTTCAAAAGGAAATGCATAGCTACCTCATTGTTTATTCCAGAGATGTGGATCTTGTTTCTTTTATTCATTTCCATTGTTCTGTATTATTTTATTATGTTTTACCATGTTTCTAAGTTCTTTACTCGGGTACAAAAGAAAAAACACACTGTGTAAAACACTTTTACAAAAAAGACCTTCAGACAAAGGTAGAGCAGCCTTTATTTGTTTTCTATAGGAAAATATAGCTTAATGTGTAGCTTGTATTAAACTCCAAAGAGAAGAAAGACTTTATTTAATTTTATTTTTATGGTGATTTTATTATTTATAATTTTATTATTATTTATTTTATTTAAGTCAAAAACCAACAAGATATTTTTTTTGTGAGTAATTATTACTATTTTGTTTTGGTTGCTGTGTTATTTCTTGTTCAAAAGGCAGCAAAAAATAACAGTTTAAATTCCAAAGTGTGTTTTTGTGATTTTATGCATTTTAGTGTTGTGAGATGAATAAATGCAAAATAACCCTGAAAACCGTGTAACCGTGATTATTTCTCAGACTATAACCGTACCCAAAAAATCTCTAATCGCTGCATCCCTAATATATATATATATATACATATATATATATATATATATATATATATATATATATATATATATACATACATATATATATACATATTAGGGGTGTGCCGGTTTCAGAATTGGTGATGACGGTTATGACATGAGTCAAATGTGACGGTTCGTAACATAACCGTCTGTGGGGGGCGTTTTGCTCGTTTAAATGCTTGTGGATTGACGCGAAAGTGTCATTTTACCATAAAATCATGAATGTGATGCCAAGTGTGTTTTAAACAGTTATGACTTTAAGCAATTTAACAGAGAGCAATGAAATATTTAAAAAAAAACACACACTGTTAACAGAAGACTGCGCTGTCACTCTCTGCTCAGCATAAATGAATCCTCTCTCATCTATTTTGATAATCTTCAGAGAAACAGATTTAATTGTGTCTATATCTGTCATTACATGGACCGGAATGTGGATTAAAAAGCGTCTTGAAGAGGTTTTGCTCATAAATGCATGTAAAGTAAAGTAATATGAACTTGAGATTTTTATACTGTTATTAAACTGCAAAGTATGCGCTGCAAACGCAGCCGACAATGGCCACGCGCGACAAACGCTCTCCACATACAGTACGCGCTGTTCAGTGCTCACACTTGCGAAGTAAACCGGCGTTTGAATAAACAAGACACTGATTAGCTACTTACTCTACGTTTATTTAAAATTAACAGCAAGACAAGCAGTGAATGTGCTTTCAGGAGAGTTAGTAGATTAGCACGGGAGGATTTGAACTTGAAAAGCGGAGTGTACTGACGCCTTTCCGCGGTTAAAACAAAATCCTTCTTATGGTCATTCATGTTTATTTGATGCTATAAATTAACTAGAAGGAAGAGATGATTTGAAAGGTGAGACTTTGTTTAATATGTTAAACCTCAAAAGTAACTGAAAAGTAACCTGGTCTGTCCTGTATGTCAGCGCGTTGTCAGTGTCTGCCCCGCTCTGTATTTTTCACTGCGTGAGAACATGGTGGGGCGTATAACACAGACTGTTAACAACTGTTTTTAATAAGTATTTAAACATTCTTTATGATAAAAATGTTTTTTAAATATGTTAATAACACGGTTTTGCCGGTTATAGAGTTCTAATGACGGTGTTCAACTATAACCGTCGGTCTCACGGTTATATAATGACCGTCACAGCCCTAATACATATACATATACATATATATACATACATATACATACACATACACATATACATATACATACATATATATATATATATATGTATATATATATATATATATATATATATATATATATATATATATACATATATATATATATATATATATATATACATATATACATATTTTTTTTTTTTCAGTTTTCCTTTAGGTAAGCATGAAGCAGCAAGACTTAACCAATGGTTGGTGAACATGAGACGGAAGGACTGGAGACCAACAACATCATCTCGTCTTTGCAGTGCTCATTTTAAAGAGAATGACTTCACCAAGGACTCAAATGTACGTATGTTTTTTTTTTTTTTTTTGACCAGTTGGAGACACACATAAGCTTTATATTTAAGAACATACAGTACCTTGCTGGTAGCTTGATGTTGACAAATGTGTGTACAATAATAAAGTAAAAACATATAGTTAAGTGAAAAAAGGAAAAGGAGAAATTAAAGGCTACAATATTCACAGTGTTAGATTAGAGGCTTACTGGTGAATGCTGGACAATAGTATGCTCCTTCAAACTCAATAATAGTCTTACAGACTCAAGCTTTATAATGGTGGCAAAATCTGAATACACCGTTAAGCATTTGATGCCCTTTTAATTTGACCCATTTTAATGTTTTATTGAAGAATATTCAAAGTTGTATTTGACATCCTCATTTAATAGTAGACATCATTTTGTAAACATTGTTATACACATGTGAAGTAATTTAAGTAACAATCAAAATAAACAGAAATGAACTGATCCATGTCCTTTCTTAAAATAACATTAACATATAATATAACATTCAAATAAGACTTAAAACACGTTTTGATGGCATCTAGAGTAGTATGGTTCAACAAACATAATTATATTTGAATCTTTCTGTATTTTCTTATCATCTTTATTTTTGTTCTTTAGGGAAATCTTTGCCTTAAAAGCACAGCAGTCCCAACCATCTTCTCAACTCATCTAGTGAGGTCCAAGGGTAAGACTGTAAGACGTAAGATTTTAGGCAGTAATAATACAGAGGTAAGTGCCCCTTTGTTCTCCAAAAGGTCAGGGGACAAAAACGAGGATTTCACAGTTGATAACTGTCACTTTAGCGTGAAATCTGCTGCCGATTACAGCAATGCCAACTTGACTGAGGATGCCAGTGGGAACATCCTGCTTGGCAGTGACATCTGTCATGCTGACACTGCTGTAACAGTGGATATAAATACTGAGGATCACAGTTATGCAGCTTCAACTGCTAAATATGCAAAACGTGACATTTTCCGGGAAGATCACAGCTACAAACTAGAGTCTCCAAGGACTTTGAAACGGAAAAATCAGGCCACAGAGCAAATTCTTCAGAAATACAGGAAAAGGCTGAGAAGACAATGCCAAAACTCCAGACGTTTAAAAGGAAAAGTATGCACCTTAAAGGTGGTCACAAAAGAACTCCGGAAGAAGATGTTGATATGAAATCAATGTGCCTCTTTGCTTGAGTCAATTAATGAAGTGCCGAAACACATCTTGCAGAATATACTGCAGGGGAAAAAGTCAGCAAAGAACTCGGAGGAGCTGAAGCAGTTTGCCACCACACTGCACTTTTACTTCCCAAAGGCATATGAGTATGTCCGTGACAATTTTCAAAAAGCTCTGCCACATAGTCACACCATCCGCAATTGGTACAGCAGCATCTCAGCCGATCCTGGATTTACTGTGGCATCTTTTACAGCACTACAGAGTTATGTACGGGCAAACAACGAGAAAGGAAAAGAAACTGTCTGTGCCCTAATGATGGATGAAATGTACATTCACAAGATGACTGAATTTGCAGGGGACCAGTTCCTTGGCTATGTGGACATTGGGACTGGAGAAATTGACAACACAATGGCCACCCAGGCCTTGGTACTCATGGTTGTCGCTGTCAACGAGTCATGGAAAATTCCTATAGCATACTTCCTCATCACAGGTATGGATGGAAAAGAGAAGGCAAATGTCATAAGGGAGAGCCTTAGCAGGCTTCATGAGATTGGTGTTAAAGTTGTCTCACTTACGTGTGATGCCCCCACAAGCAATTTGAGCATGATAAGGGAACTTGGCGCTGACCTAAACATCAACAACATGAAGCCCTACTTTTTGCATACTGAGGACCCTGCACATAAAGTACAAGTGTTCTTGGATGAATGCCACATGCTAAAGCTTCTTCGGAATGCCTTTGCATCTTCACTGGAATTTGAGACAGAAGATGAAAGTAAGATTAAGTGGAAGTACATTGAAGCGCTCAATGAACTTCAAGAGAAAAGAAGGCCTGCGACTGGGAAACAGGCTAAAGATGGCTCATATACAGTGGAGGAAGCAAAAAATGAAAGTTCACCTGGCAGCACAGCTCTTCAGCAGCAGTGTGGCAGATGCTATGGAGTTCTGTGAGCAAGGCTTATAGTTAGATGAGTTTAAGGGTTGTGCTGCAACTGTGCAGTTTGTGCACACTGTAGATGCAGCTTTTGATGTACTGAACAGCCGTAATCCTCTAGGAAAGCGTTTCAAAGCCCCAATCAAGCCAACAACTAAAGATCGGGTTGAGAACATTTTAAGGCAGGCAGACACTATGCTCCGTGGGTTGAAGGTTCAGCAGATCAACAAGATGGTGCCACTTCACACAACAAAAAAAGAAGACTGCCATATATGGCTTTATTGCTAATGGCAGAAGTGCACTAAACATCTACCATTATCTTGTTGAGAGGGCCAATGCACCATGCAGATATCTTCTGACCTACAAATTTAGTCAGGACCACTTGGAGCTCTTATTTTCAGCAATAAGAGCAAGGGGTGGGCACAATGACAACCCCAATGCCAGGCAGTTCAGGGGAGCATACAAACGCCTACTTGTGAGGCACCAAGTGAAAACAGGCACAGGCAACTGTTTGCTTCGAGACAACACTTACATTCTCAACTCAACACCTGCAACTGTAAATGTTGCACGCAGAATGGAAGTGCAGTTGGTGGAAGTGGGTGTGCCTGAAGATGACACCATTGCTGACCTTCCAGATGTATGCAACCTTTCTGAATACAAAGAGGTAGCTATCAGCTACATCACAGGATTTGTGGTAAAGAAGATAAAAGATAAAATCACCTGCTTGCCTTGCTCACAGGCATTGACATCTGATGGTGCTGCACATGATTTCATTCATCTAAAAGACATAGGTGGTCTGCAGAAACCATCACCAGGCATGGTGTCTGTGTGTCTGGCCACAGAGAAATGCATTCAGAGGAGGATCAACACAGATTGTGCCGATAAAGATCTTTTTCCACATCTCCACAACCATATGTTTGATACATGTGTTGAAGTTAACCACATTCATGTTCTGGTGAAGATGGCCTCCTTGTGTTATTGCAAAGTCAGATTTAATCACTTTGCAAGAAGGAAAACCGAGATAGCAAAATCTGACAAGATGGTTCGCAGACAGCTGACTGAATTGATCCATTTTTATGGTGAGTAATTTCAGTATATTTGTCTCCATAACCTCCTACCAAATTTATCCTCTACTAGAGATGATTTCAGACCCATTCACACCATGACCATGCAATCATAGTAATGACGCAACTAGTTATTTATGTATTAGAACAGTGGTTCCCAAACTTTTTCAGCGTGTGGCCCCCCTTGTGTACGGTGCGTCCTTTGCGGCCCCCCAAAGAAAATTTGTGCCAAAAAACTGTTCTAAAACTCAACATTTTAATAAAAACAACCTTAAATTATACAAAAGTAGTGCTTTTGGTTAGTAGCCTTATTTTTTAGGTTTAATTACACAGGATTCATGATAAATTAATGTATTTCATAAAATGTAATAAAACAGGGGCCCCCCTGGCACCATCTCGCGGCCCCCAGTTTGAAAACCACTGTATTAGAATATACATATGTTTTCACATAGTGTCAGGAACTGCCCGCCTGGTCGCTCTATTATGACCGAGCGAGACAGTGGGGAACGAACCCAATCGCAGACGAGGTTGGGGAACATGAAACAAGACTTTATTAAATGACAAACACAAAGCAAAAACCCACGATGGGGAAAACAGTACTAGAAATAATACAGACTAGACAGGACTGACTCTTAACAAACAGAACTGGACTCGACCCAAACACGGACTGGACACAAACCGATCGACGCGATCCGGGGAGACCTGACAGACAACATTATCAAGGACATGACAAACACATTTAAATACAAAACGCACGAGCACCGGATGCTAGACAACAGGGCATTATATAAGGGAACAAATAATGAGGGAACAGTGGAAACTAATCAAACATTGATGGGAGAGCTAACGAGGAGACGAGGGGGGTGGGGACACAAACGAGACACAGCAGCACACAGACCAAACAAAGGCCATGTGCTACAACACAAAATATGGGTACCGCCACGATCCTGCCACATGACCATAAACAACTATGAATAACTATGACAGGAGGGCAGGATCATGACAGTACCCTCCCCTTAAAGGGACGCCCCCGGGCGTTCCTCAAGGGGCTACACAAGACAAATCACATGACAAGACTGACACAGGCATGACATAAAATATAACAGCATGACAGATTATATGAAAAACAATACTAGTAGACATCATGGGTAAACAATACAAAAGTTCACACTAGGGAGGCACGGTAGGCCAAGTTCTGGGTCCAAGGGGTGCAGGCGAGGATAGGAACAAGGGATCTGGAAAGTCTTGACACAGGGGCATGACAAACTTGACAAGGACTGGAAGTACTGACAGGAAACAAAACTGCAGTTGCTGCAATGGCAGTACAGACTGCGCCAGCTGGCTGAAGCTGTGGCTGCGCCGGCTGGCTGAAGCTGTGGCTGCGCCGGCTGGCTGAAGCTGTGGCTGCGCCGGCTGGCTGAAGCTGTGGCTGCGCCGGCTGGCTGAAGCTGTGGCTGCGCCGGCTGGCTGAAGCTGTGGCTGCGCCGGCTGGCTGAAGCTGTGGCTGCGCCGGCTGGCTGAAGCTGTGGCTGCGCCGGCTGGCTGACGAGACTGTACTGGCGAAATCCTCCCCACTCTCTCGTTCAGCTCCGGCGAAGACCCTCGACGGCTTGCCCTCCGGGCTCCAGGCCATACTTGGGGTGGCCGGTTGGCCCCACGGGCCGAACGATGGAGTTGGACCCACAAACCGTGGATCAGCTCCTGCTGACCCACGCCTCGTCCGCTGGGTTCTATTGTTGGCTCGTGCGTTCTGTCAGGAACTGCCCGCCTGGTCGCTCTATTTTGACCGAGCGAGACAGTGGGGAACGAACCCAATCGCAGACGAGGTTGGGGAACATGAAACAAGACTTTATTAAATGACAAACACAAAGCAAAAACCCACGATGGGGAAAACAGTACTAGAAATAAAACAGACTAGACAGGACTGACTCTTAACAAACAGAACTGGACTCGACCCAAACACGGACTGACCACCAACCGATCGATGCGATCCGGGGAGACCTGACAGACAACATTATCAAGGACATGACAAACACATTTAAATACAAAACGCACGAGCACCGGATGCTAGACAACAGGGCATTATATAAGGGAACAAATAATGAGGGAACAGTGGAAACTAATCAAACATTGATGGGAGAGCTAACGAGGAGACGAGGGGGGTGGGGACACAAACGAGACACAGCAGCACACAGACCAAACAAAGGCCATGTGCTACAACACAAAATATGGGTACCGCCACGATCCTGCCACATGACCATAAACAACTATGAATAACTATGACAGGAGGGCAGGATCATGACACATAGGTTATTATTAATAATGCAATTAAATCAATAATAAGTAAATAATAAATGTAGTATATAACAAATATATGATATATAATTAGAAATATATAATTTAAATAATAGTTATATTTAAACACACGCATACTATACAGCTAAATATTTATTAGAATCCCACTAGTGACACAGGGCCATTAAAAAAGCAACATTGTTGCGTGTGATGTGAAGGGGGTTCCCATCATCCTGAAGTTCTGTTGCTGCTGTTGATGATTGACAGTCCGCATAAACAGGACTGAATCATTGACAGAAGAAACATCGACTCGACTATTCCTCCTGAAGGTCTGTTGCATTGACTCGACTGATCCATCTGAAGTTCTGTTGCTGCTGGTGATGATTGACAGTCCACATAAACAGGACTGAATCATTGACAGAAGAAGCATTGACTCGACTGATCCATCTGAAGTTCTGTTGCATTGACTCGACTGATCCATCTGAAGTTCTGTTGCTGCTGGTGATGATTGACAGTCCGCATAAACAGGACTGAATCATTGACAAGATTCCTCATAAGCTATTTGATCACATGAAGCACTTGTAAATAAATTCATGTATTAATGCACTTCCATGTAAATACGTTTAATGTAATTATATACTATTGTAAAGTTTAAATTTGTAATCTTCCTTTAAGTTAATAGTGTGACAGTATATTTCTAAATACAGTTTGTACTCAAGAGTTTCAAGTTTAGAGTACATTATGAGTTTTGTAACTATCAGTTCCTACAGTTTATACTTGACTATGTTCATAAATAAAAGTTATACCAAAAAAACTTTATGCATTCCCTTCATTTGAGTTTTATAAAATGAAAATGTTCACGTTATTTATGTTATGTCTATGTAAATGTTATATTTTGTTGTATTGTTTATATATTTGTATATTGTTAGGACTTTCAATTTCTTTATCTGTGTTTCGTCCCGTCTGCATTTGTCTTGTTTGTCAAGTATGTCTTGTCTTGTGTCCCCACTCATGGCCTGCACCTTGTCATGGTGAGTGAGCTTTCAACTAAGATAGGCCACCTACTCTATGTTGAAATGTTTGTTGGATCTGGTGTGTAAAAAACGTTTAGGTTACTTACGTAACCCCGGTTCCCTGAAATAACGGGAACGAAGCATTGCGTCAGTTAGCTGACGCTATGGGGGAAACTCCTGTTTACTCCGTGACTGAAGCCTATTGGTTAACGTCTGTACAAAGTACAGACCAATGACGTTTGAACCCGCGCGCGGGATGCGCACGTCCTTATATAAGCTCGGTTCAATCGTCAGGAGCTCATTATTATTCGACTGAAGCGCGCAGCCGAATAACACTCGCTGCGTAGACGTTTGTAGCACGGCAAGAGACGCAATGATTCGTTCCCGTTATTTCAGGGAACCGGGGTTACGTAAGTAACCTAAGCGTTCCCTTTCAATACGGTTCACTTCGCATTGCGTCAGTTAGCTGACGCTATGGGGGAACGTAATCCCATCACGCCGTGCATACACAACGTACTGAAGTGCCTTACCGGAGAGACACTGCGTGTGGCCCTATACCCGGCATATTCACAGCTTTAAAGCAAATGTGTAAGCACCATATAAATTGTTGACGCGCACACGGTGGGGTTTTAAACGCACCGGGGGCACATAACAAAGCACAAGACGGCGAGGTACCGAGCGCGCCGCGGCTGTGCGAGATAAGTAAATTCAGAGTCACGTTGGTGAGCTCGCTGAGCGCACCGTGGTGTACACATAAAACGCATGAGCGTGCATGATTGAGCCGAGAGAACCTGCGCTCGTAGGGCAGGGACGTCTAAGCTGTACAATCTGACAACGTAGACGGCGAAGACCAGCCGGCCGCGTAGCAGATATCAAATATAGATACCCCTGTAGACCAAGTTCATGAAGAAGCCAAACTCGCACAGAGTGGGCTCTATATAGGACATAGCTCATAGAAGGGCGTAAGCCAGTGTGATGGTTTCAACGATCCATCTAAATAACCACTGTTAGCAACAGCCATACGTAGTGAGTGATCTGCGAAGCTCACGAACGGCCGATCTGACTATAATATGCGGCAGAACGGTTCGTAGCGTGGGATTATACAGATACCACAATAGTGTGAACCCAGGTGCACCCTCGAGCGCATCGGGATGCATATAGGTAGTATTATAGTGCACAGATCGGTGAGCTTTCCAAGCGCGCCGTAAATGTGTATTGACTATAAATTGCACGGGCACAGGTGAACACTTGAATACATCGTGAATGCATATAGATGAATCAGAGTGTTATAATGCACAGGCTGGCAAGATTCTCGAGCGCGCCGTCATGTGTTCTGATAATAAATTGTGCGCACACGGGTGAACTCTTCAGTGCACCGTGAATGCGTATAGATAAATCAGTGCACAGAACACGCCGTGAATGTGTATAGATATGATTGATGAACGTAACGGTGGGCACCCAACGCACCGTGAACGTACACAGATGAACAACAATGTATGTGTCACAAAGCATAACACAGCTGTGTATACAGGTGAGCTTTTCCAAGCGCATCTTATTGTATACCAAAATGTTATAGCGTCTACATGTGAGCTTCTCTAAGCGCACGGTGGACGCATATAATTAAAAACCATATCGTGCATACAGGTGAGCTAATGGGCGCACCTTTAATGCAACAAACCTCAGTAGTGCGCGAAGCAGGGATGTCGAAGCTGTAAACTGATTGTAAACTGACACGGCCGTGTCACAATTGTCAAATGAGAAACCTCTAAGACCATGCCCATGCTCTAAGACAAGTGAGCATAATTGTCACGGGAGGTGATAACGTCAACGATCCATAAATAACCTGTATTGACAGGTGCTCTAGTGAGTGATCTGTGACGCAGATGAACAGCTGATCGTCTGATGTACGTCAGACGTATCTGTCATACAGGACCTTGGACAGTTCCAGAGCGCTGTGCCTCGGGCACCGTCCGCATCTGAGAAATGACAGGCTTATGAATAAAGTGAATGGCCAGCCGTAAAAGCATGGTTCGCTGTTACCGCCGCCGTCCGCATCTGAGAGATGACAGGCTTGTGAATTAAATGAATGGTCGGTCGTAAAAGCGTGGTTCGCTGTTATCACGGCCACATAGATATAGGTAGGGGAGAGAGCCGCCGTGCCTCTGTAGTGAGGAGAAAAGTGTTCCACCCATGATTTGCGGGGGGTATAGACTTTCAATGTCACTAGACAGAATGGATCAGACTTGCATAAGGACGCCTCGTGAAAGGGGTCCTAGCTAGCAGCTTGTGTCAATGTGTCATAAGGCACGTAATGTAGGTCGTGTCCCACGGATGCCATCTCCGCACGCCCATCGTAATGGGTTAATATTTGAATCTTGGTAGTTTAAGCATGAGATGCGTATCACTCTGATTGAACATAGCTTATAAAGCGATGCAATGAGTTTATAAAGGAGATGACTCGTCAGCTTGTTCAGGGGGCGAGATCTCAGTCTGGTTCGGTAAATAATTAAACCACCGTAGATTGCCTGACCGCATTATCACAATAACACGGTCGAGAGTGCTGCAGTGCTAAATCATCCCCTTAATGTACCGTATTCACAGTACAAGGTGATTTATATGAGACAAACGGCGTTCCACGCACCGAAGGCTGATTGCCGTCGTAAAGCGTGTTTAACCCACATCAGATGCTGGGCTAGCTCGTAATGACAGCACTTCATGCAGCCGTGTGTAACTTAAGCAAGCTTCCCGGCCGTCAGCTCGGGGCGGGACCTTTGCTTAGTCAAACTGAAGTGGACTTATGAACAGAATGCCACGATATTCAGCTTTCTGAGGCTCGTTAGAAGGGTACGTGTGCCCGTCTTAAATGAGATGCCGCGCGCGTCTGACTGTGCGCGCGCTTTGAGCTTTGAAACTTATTGTGGCGGGTAGCAAGCTCACTTGAGGTTGATATTACCCTTAATATCTCAGAGTATTGGAGCGGAGGTGTGAGCGTCTTCGGATCCGCTAATATAAATCAGCTATATGGCCGAAAAACGTCATAAACCGCTTGGCTGTAAGCCTTTGAGTGGCCATCCGGAGAGGGCGCGATTCAAACGCTTGGAGCCATGCAAAAGTCTGAGGCTGTCCTCTCTCTAGGAAGAGAGAATAGCAGCCGTAAGACCGTGCTCGTTTGCGCCATCAGCATCGTAGCGGAGAAACTGAGGTGGGCTGCGAGCGAATTTGGCAGAAAGGTGTTAGAGACATCGTGGGGTGTCAATACACAGTATGGCCAAACCGGGGTTCTTTCGGCGTCGATAGAATTATGGACAGCGGGCCGTGTGTGCGTATTACTGATTGCTTGTCAGTAAGGCGATAAAGTGTTTAGAGACACCGTACAACCGTGGGTGTCAATACACAGTATAGTAAGCACGGAAATTACTCTTTTTAGAGGAATTCAATACCGTTCGCCACTATAGTGAGGTCGCATAGCCGACAGTATTACACAGTATGTTTGGATAAACAGCACACAGAAAACATTTCAGGGCAGTCCAGCCGAGGCGCGACATAACCCCTTTTCTCCCAGACAGTTTCGTTCTCTGTTGATGCAGCTGTGCTGCGGAGACCAGAGCTCAGCCGTTCAGGTGCACAAGCCTCAGTAGTGACGGTGACCGAACGGCTCACGGAGCAGGGCAGTATGTCTAGGTGGTTTAATGTCAGACTGAACCCATTGCAGAGAGGAAGTCTGCCGTGAGGCCCGCGGTTTTGCCGTTTATTAGAAGGGCAGAAAAACCGGGTATATATATAAGAATGTACCAATATTCAGCGCACTGATATAGGACGGGACTGAATAAAGGGAGGTATTCGGGCCTCAGTATATTATAAACAAATTCGTTCTGCCTCTGATTCCGTCTAAACCAGAGAGAAATGACCAGGCAGACGAAGAGTGAGCTATCCGAAGTGAGATAGGCTCAGGCCAGTAAAGCTCTATAATAAGTGTTTTAGCGCTCCAATAGAGGCGTGTCTGCCTTATCGAGCAGACGAATGAGATCGTGCCGCTCCAGGAGGGGAGGGGCATGAAGCTCTCTTATAATGAGTGTTCTTGGTGCTCCAATAGCGGCGAATCCGCCCTATCGAGCAGACGAATGAGATTGCGCCGCTCCAGGAGGGGAGGAGCATGAAGCTCTGTAATCGTTGAACACTGGACAGCTGCATTTAGAGGCAGCGAGCCGTAATACCGCGTGCTAACTAAGCCGTTAATAGACCTCACCACTGTGGGGAAAGGAGCGAGGGACTCCGCGAGCGTGGAGCACGAGTGGCTGTGCTACAGATGTGGCCTTTAAAAATGCGCGTTTTCTCCCGCGGCATTCGCCAATTCGTCTCGCAGAGTCTCGCAGCATTCTGCAAGTGCTTTCGGGGGGCTACTTTCCATTTTCCCTTAATGTGTTTCGCTTCACAGAATATCCACCAGGTGGCGCATAAAAATATTGCATTGCCGTTGTTTCCAGAAGTTAATAAAGGCATTGGTGAATATTTTACATTGCTACTGTATTAAAACAGCAAAGTGATATGTCAACCCCTTCTTGCCAGCATAACAGCGCATACAACTATTAAGATACGTGCAATTCGAATTTATAAGAAGTGCAACAGAGAATTTAGTTTTAGCCTAATAAACGCGACTCTATTTACAATGAATATCTTAATTATTTGTGTTGTCGAATTTTGACACCGTTTCATTGTTTGTTCATAATATTTATAATTGTCAGTTTTTCTAAAAGTATCAATATTTTAAAGAGATTAATGTGGTATAAAAAAGACATGTTTTAAAGTTAAAAATGTTGTAAAAAATAGTAGTATTCTTATATTTTAAGAATAACAATATGATACATTTATACTGCGCTAAAATGCTTTACATATGGAAAGAGGAATTCTTCTCAGCCACCACCAATAAAGTTTACAAATTATTCTTTAGAAAAAAGGCGTTTAAACCCATGCGGGCTGTACAGTTGGCATATGATATCTTTTTATTTCATTTTTACATATTTATATTTATAAAATCTTTAATAATAGGCTACCTTTCTTGCAAATATGCAGTCAGTGTTTCTACGTAATTCATAATTGTAAAAAATATTATTGTAAAATAGAATATCACTAAAATAATTTATTAAAGTAACTTAATAAAATGTCTTAATGTCACTTATGTGCTTTTTTAGTTGGTCAAACCAAAATAATTGACGCGAACAGAGAAACTGTGCCTTTTGCGGACGAAAAACACCTCCGAAATGTTGAGTTTATGAATATTTACAATATGTACTTTGTGAAATGTGTGTGTAAAATAATCAATTTTATAACATGTGGCTGTAGAGACAAACACGCCACATCGCCTTCCAGATATCTTACACGTTCGCATTCAACACTTTTCAAAACTTATTTATATTCAATCTAATTAATAATTATAAATTATGACATGAGAAAATTAGAAGTGTGCAAAAGAGCCAATTCAGATATTGTTAATTAAAGCTGTTTTATACACCTTTCTGCCTTGTTTAAATTAACAAGCATTTTATTTGCCACTGTCAACAGGTTTTGTGATTGATTTAATGATTTATTACAGAAACTTATATGAAGCAAAGCTATTGTACTAAGCATCTTTATATATATAAATATATATATATATATATATTATAAATGTTGTAAAAAATATATTAGTATTCTTATATATTAAGAATAACAATATGATACATTTATATTGCGCTAAAATGCGTTACATATGGAAAGAGGAATTATTCTCAACCACCACCAATAAAGTTTAAACATTATTCTTTAGAAAAACGCCTCCAAGTGTTGAGTTTATGAATATTTACACTTACAATATATACTTTGTTAAATGTGTGTTTAAAATAATACATTTCATAACTGTAAAGACAAACACGCCGCATTGCATGATTTTATAAATACCGAGGTCCATATAAGTATTTTCCAGGGCATGCACCCCAGGAAAAAAAGCTTCTTATTTCCCTGCTCTACATATATGAATTTTAATACATCAGAAAACCAAAGAATCAAATACCTATAAATTTCAAACCATGTCAGTATGCAGAAGACTTGTGTTGGTCATTAGGAATACATTGTAATAACTATTTTACCATCCTGGGCACACTGCTGCACACTTTCTCTTCTTTTGTTTATTTGTTTATTTAACTTTAATGACTTCAACAGGTACTGTTTATTAGGCTTTAAGACTGAATGCAATAAAATGTTCAAGCCAAAATATGAACATTTAAACTCCGTGCACGCGCGTTACGGGTGGATGAAGCGTTGTACCGCGCACGTGATGCATCGCGTTTTCAAGTTCAAGCTTAGCAGAAGTCCAGTGCAACACAGGGAATCTAATCATTATACAGTTAAAAACATATCTTCAAGAATTAAAGGGTGGCGTTGAATGTTGTTAATAAACATGCTGAATAACGGAAAGTGAATTACTGGAGGGAGAGAAAGCAGCGCATTAAATGTGGACACCCAAGTGCTCAGCGGCATTAACGTTTCTTGTCCTGTCACCTTGACAGTCACTACGGTTTTTATTTTTCTCGTCAATAAACTGCTGTATAATAGTCAGTGTTTGATTAATTACATCTCTCTTGCACTTCCACTAACTGCGCATCTGACCTCTGTGTTGCACCTCTGTCTGCCTGGTTTGATTTCATTGGTCATCTCGGTTTCATTTTGACTTTATCTTACTTAATAGACCCTTTAACTGTTTGTACACCATGATGACATGTCACCGTATGCGTGCGCATTTAGGCAACGGAGGTATGGCAAGAATCAGCAGTGAAGCAACCTACCCATTACACAAAAAATGCACACGGCCGCGCCGCTCTCAGTGTGTCTGCATCTATGAAAAAAATGTGCACCACCTGCATGCAGAGAGCACGCGCGCTGCCTGCACGACATCCAATCACTGCAGTCCCACGTTGGTTTGGATGTTGGGACCGTACCAGTACAGCTCAGCAGTGGTGTAGTCTACTAGGAATTGTAAAGGATTTCCATATACCCGCTAAAAATAGCGTGAGGATGCGTAACAGCATGGTTTTGTGACATTTCAAACTTTTAGTAATAGTGAAGCACTGACCATTAGCATGCTACACTTGCTACTTTAGCGGGTTGAAATGCATATACATATTAGGCTATATATTTGGTGTGTTTGACTTTCTGCCGAACTGCGCGATCCGATCGGCATATGAAATCGCTATAGCGTCGCGAAAGTGACTGGGGAGCAGAGTGGTGTGGCGCTACAAAAACCCACAGGCGAGTGACAGCAAAGTACGCGAGAGCGATTCAAAGCGGATTTATCCACGTAATAACTGGAATCGCTCTCGCGGTACTTTGACATCACCAAGAGATCTATACCAGTGGTGTAGTCTACGTGATATGCAGGACTACGCCGTATACCCACTAGAAATTGTCAAGGATTTCCGTATACCCACTAAAAATAGCGCGAACAGCATGGTTTTGTGACATTTTTAAACTTTTAGTCATAATATACATGTGATCCGATCGGCGTATTAATTTCTATGAAATCAAATTACTATAGTGAAGCGAAAGTGACTGGGGAGCAGACTGGTGTTGCGCCACAAGCGAGTGATAGCAAAGTACCGCGAGAGAGACTCCAGATATCACATAGAGAAATCTGCTTTGAATCGCTCTCGCGGTACTTTGACATCACCAAGAGGTCTGCTTTACGCCAAATGAAGTCGAACCTGGAGTGTAGCTGCTCACGCGACACTGTAAACAAACAGTCCATGTGAAGAAATGAACAAGTGAAGCAGTGCTGCAACATAAAATCCATAGAGTTTACAACGCACATGTGAGTAAACAACATTTAAATCATCAGTCCAGTTTATTACTTTATCTGGAGGTATGGCTCCAAATGCAATATAATAAGCCCGTGATTATATCCTGATGGTTTTTAGCTGCCTTCAGTTGCTCTGCATGTTTGCTTGTGCTTCACAGTGTTAAACTTCCCTTCTATGTGTTCATTTATATATCTACGTTCAAGATGTATATGATCTTAAACTTCTGTGAGGAAATTCATGTCTGCGTTGATGTTCAGTTCAGACTTGCAAATATTAGGCTAGATGGTCTTGTAATAATAATTAAGTATAAGCCTATTTTCAGTTTTAGACAATGCTTATATTATATGCAAAAATAAGCTTTTATATCAATGGCTATGCAAATAAGAGTTAATTCATGGTCATCTTAAATGTGTATTAATTAAAAACATTTACACCATTAAATAACACATGGTAATGTTATCAATAGTTGTCAGATAATAGCTATTGAAGGAGTGGATTTTTTTTCACCTTCAATGCATGTGTTTGCCACGAATTGAAGATTGTAAACAGTTAATTTAATTTTAATTAACAGTTAAGTAACTTTTGTCCCTGAGTTAGATGTTGATTAACACTAAACCAGTCTAAAAATCAATCCAGTTTCCCCAGCTGTAAACCCATTGGCTGTTAAAGTCTTTTTTTTCTTGTAATAAACTGACATGTTGATAACACATTCAGTTTATGTGTTCATGAGTACACTTTCAGAATGCTCTTAGTTACATGAAGATCCATACTGTATGCATCTGTGAGTGTTGTGGTGCTTATGATGTGAGACGAGTGAGCATAAGGATGAGAGGGAAAAATCCCAGTATACTCACTACAAAAATCTAGACTACACCACTGATCTATACCACTGCAGCTAAGTCACTACATTGACATGGCAGAAGGACAGAATGCCATTTTGTTCTGGGCACTCCATGGTGGCATCATTGCATATTTGATCTTTTGAAAATGCAATGCAGTATAGGGGCCTCCCTCCACCTGTCCACAGCATGCATTTTATTTCTGTGGTAAGAGGACTTGACATGACTCGAAACTAAAATGGTAGGACTTTGGACTCGACTTGAGACTTGTTGGCTTTGACTTTTGACTCGACTTGGGACTTGCCTCATCTTTGACTCGACTTGACTCGGGATTCGAGGGCAAAGACTTACTTGTGACTTGCATAACAATGACTTTGTCCCACCTCTGCTTATAGACATCACATGCCGATTGGTCTGCGCGGCGCAGCAAGAAGCCACACAAGCGCTGAGCGTTGAGTCAAATTATAAGACGAGCATAAGAAAATGACAGAGGTCTGGTCAGGGAATTAACCCAACACAAAAGTGAAAATGATAGCAATGACTCTTTAGATAAGATCTATAGACATGCACATCAGTGTTTTATTTGTCTGGAGAAAAGGACAATTTGATATCCAAAATAGTGTCCAACATAATACTTACTCTATTATTATACTCAAATAAGTAGGGCCTACATGCACTGCTATCAAACGTGATGTGTTTTTGGTTTTTGTTGTAATCTGGAACTTGGTGTATATCAAATGTGTTTGTTAAGTGTCTCCACATGGAAACGGAATGCCCTCCCCCCGCACAGTCCTGCAATGAGAACCAGAAAAACCGGTTTCTAACCATTTTATTTACATGTGAAATACAGGAGCTGTAGCAGGGTTTTTGCGGGGTCTTTATAAGCTTAAGCCAGGACTTAGTTTAAATAGGAAATGTAACTAGTTTTAACAAACATGCCTTACTAAAAACATTATTTGTCTGCATTATGAGGCAAAAAAAGGGCATGGCCGTCCGGACCTCGGTAATTTTCTGACGCGTGTCTTATTTGACTCAATGCTCAGCGCTCGTTTGACGACTTGCGGCGCCACGCAGCCCGATCAAACGGCACGTGACGTCTTAGCACCGCGAGACAGGAGGCCTACAGTATGCTTTTGAATAGATCTCGCGGTAGTGTGATGTCACAGGCCAACGGGTTTGCGCTGCGCCCCATTAAGTAAGATAAAGTCAGAATTATTCCTAGATGACCAATAAAATCATACCAGGCAGACAGCAAAGGAGGAAGGATACCTCAGTTAGTGGAAGTAATAGGTTAAATTGGGCCGGAGCGCACCGGAGCGCAGCTCTGCCTCCTCGGGTCCACAACACACCTTGCCGGAGCTCCGGTCCGTCTCCTTCAGCAACAGAGTTTGGCGCAAAGCGAATAATAACGTTTTCATTCATAGGCTTCAAACTCGTGCTTGCGGGGCACCCTCGACAAAAATCATTTTGAGAAAATCATGCTTCTCAGAGGTCCACTGTGTTTTTAATCCCGTCTGAATCGGCCATGTCTGTGTTTTTCTCTGACGACCTCTGGAATCTGTAAATTTCAGAGCATTTTACCTACTGTTTTTCGCCGAACTCAGAGGTCATCTGAGAAATGTAATCCCGTCCGGATGAAGACGTCTGTGTTTGCTCGCAATATGTTTTGAAAGCGCGTTTCTTTTCATGTTTTGGCAAACGTGAACTGCCGACAGGTCTCACTAACGCACGTATAGACTATTGTACTTAATTTATGAATCCCATTCATTCAGATAGCCTATGGATTTTTTTCCATTCGGCGGAATAAAATAATTAAATCAAGACGAGCTGAATATCATACACTGTTAAGACTGGACAACGGTTAGTTTTGTAGGTGTTTAGCTTGGGAGTTATACTCGGTTTAACAAAAAATGGGAATAAATAATACAACAGAATATTTGGAATTGGGGCAAGCAGAACACGAATTCACAAATCACAAAAAAATGTAAAATTAGATAAATTAGTTAATGATATTGCGCAAATGCTCTCGGTCTCTTCAAGGTCTACGCGAATTAGAGGTTTGTTATAAGACTCTGTTATACATCACGTCTCTTCTAATTGCACAGAAAAAAATAAATCAAATGATGCGCATTTAAGTCGGATTTTTGTGGAGAATAGGCTTTGTGACCGTTTAACCCCACGTGGACCGAACAAGAAACGTATGCTTTCATGGAGTCCGTGTATGACATCTCCTTTATTTAGTTTTACATATTTTTATTTATATGCATTTAATAATACCGTAAGATCATAATGTATACACTGTAAAAATGATTCAGTGGCTTTGTAAATGTAGGCTATCTAAAATAAATGATTAAATTAACTTAATGTCAGTTATGTGTTTTTTTTTTAGTTAGACAAACCAAAATTAATGACTAGAAATAGATATTTGGTTTAAAATGTACATATTTTATTTGATGTATACGCCTTAATAATATAAGTATTTAATTTACAGATTATTTTAATCAATATATTTGATAATGTCAGAATTATATATTTAAGTTTTTAAACCTGTAATAATTGCTTTCTTCAAATTAATATTATTTGTATTTAACATCAACTTAAAAAAATGTACGTTTTACGCCTAACTTGAACTATGATTTACTTACTATTTTTACATTGATATTATTTGAGTAAATGTAGGCAAAAAAATTAAATAATAAGTAGAACAAATGTTAATTTAAAAAAATCCCATATAGCCAACGGGTTTTAATCAGCAACAGAGAAACTGCGCCTTTTGCCGATGACAAACACCTCAGAAACTCCTCGAATTGAATATTTGCACTTACAACATGATTTTATTTACTTACTACAAAATATAACACATTATACAAATGTATTCAACATCATTGCACACTTTATATCGAGTTTCATACCATGTAAAGGAAAACATGATAATATAAAAAGTACAGTAATGCAGAAAAGCGCATTACAACCATGTTCAGGCTATTAAAAACGTTCAGATGCAAAAATGAACTAAATGTACAATTAGATAAACTAGTTAATGATATTGCGCAAATGCTCTCGGTTTCTTCAAAGGTCTTCGCGAATTATTTTGTTATAAGACTCCGTTATCATCACGTCTCTTCTACTGTAAGTGTACACAAAAAAAAAGACGAATGATCCGCGTTTAAGTCAGATTTTTATGAAGAATATTTGACTGTTTATGTAACTGGCAAAAGAAAACTTCGTGTCAAAAAGCTTGCATGTGACATCAAAGTACTGCCAGCGCACCGAGAATCCCTGTCATGTTACTTCAATATCATATAATATGCTTAAAGCATAAAGTCGAGCACACATTGTCGTCAGTATGCCCTACTTGAAACACGACTGCCCTCTACAGGTTTTTTATTTCCTGCGTCCCCCACCGAATCCCCCTTCTGCGGGATCTCGCAGAATTTCGGAAGTGCTCGCGGCATTCTGCTTTCAGAGACGCGCATTTTTAAAGGCCACATCTGTATGACAGAGAACAGGGGCAGACCGCCCGTGTTTGCTTGTCGTATGCATCTATCCAGTTCTACGGTTCCCCGCTTGTTCATCTCAACAAGAGAGGAACGGCAGAGGGGAGCAGCAACACAGACAGAACAGCCATGCGTCGTATGAACGGTATCACCCGATGCACTCGGGGGATTAATATATGTGCCAGAGATCTCGCCACTGAATGTGAGAGGAGCGAAGGGACTCTGTAAGCATGAACGGTTGCGGTGTGACAGAACACAGGGGGGGTTAGTCCGTGTGTGCTTGTCTATGCATCCATCTAGTCTCATGGCTCGCCATGTGTTCGTCCCGGCAAGAGAGGAACAGCAGGGGGAGCACGAAACATGGATAAGCCAACCAAAGCATAAGCGCGGTCCCGGCGTGGGAGGTGCCAGACCGGTAACGTGCTCGGAGGAAATTCATAGCAGAGAGGCTCACCGAGCCGCTGTGCTGGACGCTATTACAACAGCGCCTGCTCTTTTAGCTTATAGCTTTATATTAAAAATATTGATCTTACCGGGCGGCCGCAGGGGAGACCTCGTCAGGCATGTGTCCGCTGCACAGGGCTCGTACCACGGCAAGCGAAGGCTATCTTCGGTTCTCGGCCGGAAAGCGGCAGGGGAAGACGCTAGACCTGGACTCTGCTATCTTCGGTTCTCAGCCGGAAAACGGCATGGGAAGACGCTAGGCCTGGACTCCGCTGCAAGGCTTTTGTCAACGGCGAGGTAAGGCTTCTTCTTTTTCTTCGGAGCAGCGAGAGGTTCGCGCTGAAGGAGAAAATAATGAGCTCCTGACGATTGAACCGCGCTTATATAAGGACGTGCGCATCCCGCGCGTGGGTTCAAACGTCATTGGTCTGTACTTTGTACAGACGTTAACCAATAGGCTTTAGTCACGGAGTAAACAGGAGTTTCCCCCATAGCGTCAGCTAACTGACGCAATGCGAAGTGAACCGTATTGAAAGGGAACTATTTTTTTTTATCTGTTCCCGCTTTAGGTTCATTGGAAAAGCTGAAGATAAAGGATAGTTAATGCAAGTGAGTAAATTATGAGATAATATATTTCAATGGACTAATCCTTATTGCATTTTTCCTGTGACTGATATGCAAACTCTCAGTAAAACCACTCTGTTTTATGCTTTTCAGAATCATGCAACCTGTCCACTAGGTAGCATCAGTTACCTTACACCTATTACTGCCAGCCCATGACAACATGGAGGACTCACCAAATTTGTATTTCTCATCCATATCGTTTATGTCAGGGGTGTCCACTCCTGCTCCTGGAGAGCCGGTGTCTCTGCAGAGTTTTATTCCAACCCTAATCAAACACACCTGATCCAGCTAATCAAGGTCTTACTAGGCAGACTAGATACTTTGAGGCAGGTGTGTTGAGGGAAGTTTTAGCTAAACTCTGCAGGACACAGGCCCTCCAGGACCGACTTTGGACACCCCTGGTTTATGTGTTTCTTTACTAAAAGGTCCCATATGGTGAATATTGTTTTTATGGGATTATGTGTGTTTATATAGGCTCAGGGGTGTAAATTAAAAGCTGTAAAAATGTGAAATCTCATACTGCCTCCATTTCTCCACACCACCCAAAAAATACCGCCTCCCAGCAAAACAGGTTGATTAAAATTTAATGTGTTTGCTATGTAGTAACCAGGTAACCAATAAATTTACTCTGGAATAAAACTAAAGAGAAAAGTTTAAATATATACAGCATTTATTCAAACAAAAATAATAACCACATAGAAACTCCTGACTACATTCACCGTGGGGAACCAATTGAGAAAATCCAGTATCAGGTGGAATGGATGGGGTAAAGCAAGGGTTAAGAGAAGGAGGAAAAGGAAGTGAGAGGAAGAGCCGTGACAGTACAATGTGATGCTTACCTTTGTACATTAACAAAAGAGTGCAAATTAATCATCACATAAAGTTTAAAAATCCTCAACTACTTTTGACACCAAAACTTTTGGTGGAAAATCCAAATCCAGCATCAACCTACTAAATTTGGTCTTTCAGACACCGGGCAATATTTTTTAAAAACAAATCATTTCCCAGAACGGTGAAATGAACTCCATCAGGCAAAAATAGTTCAGGATCTCTATGCTTTATCTGAGGATGATGTACAATCTTTCCACCAAGAGAACAAACAAAGGAAGACATCACACTGTTAACATAGCGCCGGGCTTTGTCAATTTTTTTGGGTTGAGAAGACCTCCACCGGCATCTCTGGGTGATAGCAGAGAAGATGATTTTCATCTGTGGGAACTGCCGATGGAGGTCTTGCAAGTCCTGCTTGTTCCCTGCAACTATCTTCACGCTTTTGATGGTTCCAAGATCGTTGCCACCACAGTGGACCAACAGGACATCTGGCACAGCTCTTCCTTGAAGGCACCAATTAAAGAAGGAGAGGAGATTTCTCCAAACCATGCCACCCCAGCCAAACCACCGGACCTGGGCATTCAGACCAAGGTTGGTCCCGATGGTCTCCCTTGCATGTTTTTCCCCACAGCGAATGTAGCTGTCCCCAAATAATGTATATTTTGGGTCCTGTTTATTGTAAAACAAAAAGAAAACAACATTACCTTAAAAAAGGATCTGGTGTTATAATAAATGTAACTTAAATTATATTTAATTTTTCCATATTTTACGCAAATAGAATTTTTATTTTAATGTAATATATATATATATATATATATATATATATATATATATATATATATATATATTAAATTTCAGTGTATTTAGATCATTCTCAATAAAAAAATCTCATGTGAAATCACAATACAAGATTTTTACTTATTATTATTATTATATATTTTCCACGCAATTTTTACTTACTCCTGGCCTCTGTGGAGATTAATGAAAAGCGTGAGGAGGATGTTGATGCCATTTTAATGTCTAAAATGAGGATAAAAAAATAAGACATTGACTAACAACCCATTAAAATATAGGCTATTGCATATGAAAAAGCAGAGGTCAGTTGGATTAATAACTAGTTGCTTACATATTAAAAGCATGTTAAGAATATATTATAGGATGCTAACCTATCTAAAACAGACTTTGTGAGCTATATGAAGTTGATTTAACTGTCCGCCAAATTGTGATAATAGTTTAATAGTAGTAATAAGTACTAGTATTTTACAGTATAGGATATATTCATGTTTTACTTTTTTAAATATGACTATATGGTTAGTAGGGGTGCACGATTCAGAAAAATTCACGATTCGATTCTGATTTTTCGTGTCAAGATTCGATCCAGAATCGATTTTCGATTCAAAAACAATTCGCAGTATGTAAATGTAGTTTACTTTTTCCTATGTGACTGATTGTAGTAAATATACAATTTTAAAGAAAATAAACACAACAAATTAAATGTAGTTTGATATTACTTTATGTTTTTATGCAAAAATAAAAACTGATATGAAGCAATTAAATGACCCCTTTTATCAAACTCTGTTAAATATAATAATATAGCATATTAATGATAGACAGTGCAGGTCTATAGATTATAAATGTGAGTGGTGTTATAATGGTTATTTTTTCTATTAGATAGAGCAGAAGCAGGAAAAGTGCCTTTCTTTCTATCTCTCTCTTGCCGATAAAAAAAAAGCTAAATCCACTCATTATTTCAGATTCAAAAGTCTACTTGCTGTCCCAGTGACAGGGGACTTTACATTACAGCTTTGCGTTTTGTAAATCTTGTGTCAGCTTGAGCTTTGCTCGTTCATTGCAATAGGTTTTCGAAAATATATGGTTTATTAATAATAATAATAGAAAAGAGTCCGCTTTAGCGCGGTAGCGCTCACGGCCATTCTCTGTTCGACTCGGGTTTTACACACAATATTAATCAGACTCGGGACCCGGAGTAATTAACTATGACTGACCCGGACCTGACTGACCATTTCAAATACAAACCCGGAACCATACGGGCCGCGGGTGCTCCGTGAAGTCCTCTAAGGGTAAAACTTTGCTCAAGTTCAGAAACATGAAGGATACAATATGACACGAGCTTGTTCACGTCGCATCCCAATTCATTGAGAAACAGAGCACGTGAACGCACACCGAACTCATTATGTCGCACACAAAATCTCATTATTTAAGAGTGTCATCATCACGGAAAAACAAAAAAGACAAAATTTGATGCCAGATTAACCTGGGCAGCACTGCACAGCAATGTGTGGGGAAACACTGTGACAAGAGTGTGCAGGCGTCAGTGTGACTTCGACGCGCCATCTATGGGAATACTGAGAGAAACTCATTTCAGGACAATAGAAACACGGCGTTAAAAAAAAAGATGAATCGATTTTTGGAATTCTATGAATCGATTCTGAATCGACAATGCTTGAATCGCGATTCAAATGTGAATTGATTTTTTTGCACACCCCTAATGGTTAGTAGTTGTATTTACCTTATTTTAATTGTGTACTGCAATCAGCAGACCGCAGGACTACGCTAGAAACAGTGCAGCATGTGCTTGTAATTGATTGGATTATGCGCATTCTGTGAGGGCGGGACATAGGGCGGGAGCTTGAGTTCGCTGCTTAACTTCCTGCTCACCACTGCGCATGACTGGTCCCGAAATCGCTACTGCGCAGACTCAAGACACAAGATGTCGGCGCCATATCGGGACTCTGGCGGCTTCATTTTTCACCAATGGAAGAGAGCGAAGGGGCGTCGTCCATTTTTTTTTACAGTCTATGGTAATAACCCACATACTATTTATATGCATCTACTATAGCATAGTATTGAATATAAGTTACATAATCTAACGTGGTAAAAAAAATTGTAGTCCAAACATTCTATTAACTGTAACTAACTTACTAGGCATACAACTCAAAAATACTAGTTTTCAACCTCACTATGGTAAGCTATATTATTTTCTACCATGTATTTACTATAACACTACAAAATAGTAATCATGTTATACTTACTAAAATTTAAATAGTATATTTCAATTTACTAATTTTTACTGATGTCATACATTTGTTTAGCCTGGTAATTTTAATGTTAAAGCATTAATAATATTTATGCTTACTTGTTTCTGAAGTCTTCTGTATTTTGTTGTTCTTGGCGTATTTGGTGGAGTCTCATCAGAATTCAAATGTTTCTTTAGCTTTCGTTTGGATGCCATCAAGACTTCAGAGTTGTCTCTATACGACCCTGACTCTGATTTCAAATTTGGCGCTAAGTCTCCAAATTGATATTCAGGCGTCAACGTCTGTTTCGTTTGACCTCACTGCGCAGCCAATCAGAGCGCTGACAGTATTCGTTTTGTGCGCGCTCTCAGGAGGTCAGCAGGTGAGGTGAGGTCATCACAATGCCGTTCCAGTTCGCTATATATTATCTTTTTGATAAAAGTTTAAAAGTTGAGAGTACATCGCATATTTTGGGGGATTCGGACCAGTTCGATCAAGTGACATCAAAGCCTGACCTTGATAGCGATGATAACTGGCTCGAAATAAAATGGCCTACGCGAAAAGAACCGGAGAAGACAGTGGCTGCTAAAGTCTTGCTATTTGGAGGTAAGTTTATTGCAACCGTTATTTTTTCGTTATTTTTTGTTTACATTTTCAACTAACGTTACTATTTTGATTAATCATCTCGGTTTTATCGTTGTATTGTGTCGTCACAATAACGTTAACGTTACTGTAGAAGCGACACACCTTCCTTTAAGAAAGTTATAGTGTATTTGATTTTGGAAAATCTGTTTTAACGTTATTTAACTTAATAAGTCTATGTTTATATGTTCAATAATCCAATAGACAGTCCGAAATATACACCAGGAAAGCAAACTCGAAAAAACACAGGTAAACGCTCAGAAATGTTGCTGGAGCAAACAAGACTTCGCAAAGTTCAGGTGTCCCAGTCCCAGGTTAAATAGACCCACGGATACGGTGCAGCTGGTGCGTAATCAGCGGGTCACGGGAATTATGGGAAATGTAGTCTCGCTAATATACGGGTGAATGTGAGGGTTGTGTACCGGGGGCGTTAATGCTGACATCCGTCAAAATAACTTAACCTTAATATCTTTATATTGACTAAGTATGTCGATGTAAAAGATTGAAATCGTAATGAAATGAACGATTAAATAAAACTTTGCTGCTCATAAGTCTTTGCTGGATTTCACAGACAGGGTCACAAATGTGTAAGTTATGTTACAAAGTTCTCTTGGAGTCTAGTTCAGTGCTCATTCTGCTCAATCAACATTTTTGAACAAGATCTTTCTCCCAAGACAGCACAGATCAACATTTTTATTGTTAGTTTATCACTGACCAATTTAACACAGTATTTTTTTATTGTCTTAGGCAGCGGTTTCAAACTTAAACTGGTTTGGAGCTATTTCTGAAGTTGACATTTCACCGTAGAGCCGCAGAGATATTCTAACATTAAAAAAACACCACACTGTGAAAAAATGTTGCTGCCAAGAATCAACTCAGATTTACAAGTCATTTCAACTTACAATTATTTATCTTGACAAGAGACGAGTTGTTATAACTTATAAAATGAAGTTGACTTTTTCAACTTAATTTTATAAGTTGAAGCAACTCATCTCTTGTAACTGGCCCCTTAAACATTTAAATCAATAATCAAACAAATCTGAAAAATACGTTAATAAAATCTTGCTGCGATTTTTCTCTGGGCAGAGTCAGGGCCAGACCGCACTCTCCAACTGTCTGACGTGAGTTCCATTTCTAAATGAAAACTCCTACTGTTCTATATCCAATCAATTCACTGTTAAAAACACAAGCCACACACATTGTAGAAGGATGTAGAAAGTCCATCCCAACATAATGTTCACGGGGACTTTCAAACCTAACTCATTAACTAGTGATGTTGCGTTTGTGAATCTTTTAGGTGAACGAATCGTTCTCGTTCACGCCATCCATTGACTCATATTTCTCGTTCACTGAAATTTCCCTCCCTTCTTGAGGAGCACGGACAACTGATGCGCGGCTTTCTTTCCGCCTTCAAAGAGTGACAAAACTACGAGCCAATGGCAATCGAGTATAAACTGTGGCCGAGCATATGATTGGCTCAACGTACTGAATGAATACGCCCTTCACTGACCGAGCCGCTGTTTTGAGTCTGAACGAACGAGAGAGAGAGAGAGAGAGAGAGAGAGATCGCGTTCTTAAAAAAACTGAATGACTGGTACAGGTTACAACATAATGAATGCGAGAGATCGTATAGAAAGCGAGTGCAACGTAAACAATCTTGTGAAAGAATCATGTGGTTTTATTTTAATAAAGTTATAGTAACCATGTTTAGGCAGACTATTTACCTTAATACAAATGATAAGCAAGGTAATTACTGTTGAAAAAATTGGTATTTCTGTTTAATATAGTTTTATATATCTATATAGTTTAATCCACCCTTTCACTGAACTTAAATCAGTCATCTGCGTCTGAACGAAGTCTTGAACGACAAGACCGAAATTATATGATTCGTGAACGAGGATCTGATGACTGACTGAACCAGAGGAGGCATGCACGGGAGTCTTTATTTACAACAAATCCAGATTAGATGTACTATGAATGTACGTGTGTCTTAATATATTATGTAGCTTGATAAAATTATGCTTAGTATTTCACAGTTTGAGCTTTATTAAAAACTAATGAGTTTTTGCAAAAAGTCTTTCATTGTCTTATAACACATAATGACACACATCTTCGCCACCTATTGGCGTATTTATGTAAAATTAAGAAATAGTCACTGAACGAATCAGTGAACGAGTCTGAACGAATCATTTTGGTGAACGAACTGAAAATGAACGAGTCACCTAAATGAACGAAAATTTCCATCACTATCATTAACAAGCAGGGCCGGAGTGGGGCCACTTTTCAGCCCGGGAGTTTCAGGCCCAAGACCGGCCCACTTTTTCCATAGTGTTATTCCAAATTAGCACTTTTTTTCAAATTGGATAAATAAAGCAACACTTCAGCTCTTACTATAGTTTTTATTAATATCATGGTTCAACAAATAAGGTAAAAGTTAAATAATATTTCACTTAAGATAAGAAGTTAACAAAAATATTCCTCTACACTCTAAAAAAGGCTGGGTTACTTTTTACCCATAATGGGTAAATATTGGACAGAACACATGCTGGGTTAAAAATTACCCCATGTTGGGTTGTTGTTATGCAACCATGGATTATAATAACCCAACAGGTGGGTTAAAAAAACCCAGCACTGGGTCAATTTTAACCCAGCAGCATGTTCTGTCCAATATATAAAATATATAAATAACCCAGCCCTTTTTAGAGTGTATTCCACAAGGAAAGGTTGATAAATTATTAGCATTGCTAATGCTATGAGGCCGATGATTAATGCAAATAGAAATATAAAGGTCCTAATTAAAAAAGAAAACAATTTGACAAAAATATTGAATACAATATTGGTTAATAACAAGTGATTTATAAGCTTTTTTAGGCTGGTCATTTTTGACTGGGAAAACAAAAGGTGTTATAGGGTTCTGAACACAACCTGAGGGTTAAATAACTTTAATTCATATTGTTTACTCGTGGCCTTCTCATTTTCAGCGGGGAACTGGCTTATCTGCTGCTCAGAAGCTTGCTTGCATAATATTTGCAAAGTCTATGAATCGCCATGTATACACAAAAGGGTAATATTTTAACAAAAAAATGTTTTGGCTTAGTTTGACAACGGTATTAGCCGAATAATTACGTTGCTAATGCTAATCATTACTAGGCTTATTTCTCTTAAAGTTAAACTTACCTGTTGTCACTTTTGTTTGTCCTTTTGAAAATAAATCTGTAAGTTTGACACATTTGGCAGCATCCTCCTCCAATGGATTTTTCTTCAACCTGTTTTTTACGCCCTCCTCCTCTCAGACGCGTATTGTTACGGTAGGGCCAGCCCAGCCTATCGGAGAAAAGTTTAGGAAAAGACGTGCTATGGACCGAACCAACTCTATGGGAGGGGAGGGGAAAACTCCCTCACATGGTACAACCCATGCAGAGGCTGCGCGCTGCAGTGTCAATGCGAAACGTGTGAAGTTTCATTTAAGAGAAGATAGACTCACTAACGTGACAAATGTAAAAAAAAAAAAACCTTGACCGGCCCAAAAGTGAAGTGGCCCACCGGGAATTCTCCCGGTCCTCTCGATTACCCACCCTGGGCCTGTTAACAAGTAGTTCTTTGTTTTTTTGCTCAAAACGTGGGATGTAAGACAGTTAAAAAAACAATCTTTCAAATTGAATCTCATTTTCTGTAAATTATAGACAGAAATTCAAACATTGTTTTCTATGAGTGTTCACACACCAGTCGTTGCCTGGTGGCGGGACTCCTCAAATCTGGATGCTGTTCTGACTAAGAGTCCTGCTGCAACACACAGCTCCTCTTACATAATTAACATTAATTTTTAAGTTAATTAAAATCATGTTTAATGTACAAACAGATTTAATCAGTCCCTCCCGAAAAACGTGATAATGTGATTGCATGTTCTAATGCATAATCAGCCAAAGTCTGCATATTTATGTGGGGGCCACATTTGTTCAAATATGATTCAAATTGTTGACATTTGTGAATCGATTCAGAATCGGCCCACGTCCGAAAAGCGATTCATCTAAGAATTGATTTTTTTTGTCCCTGATCAAGGATTTTTGCCTGCAACAATCACAAAAAACTTTGCATTTTTCTGGAAGGACTGCTTAATTCTAAGCTGCTAGATACATTTATCTGTTTGAAAAAAACAGAAAAATAACACAATAATACAGAAAAACTATCATAAGTTACTCTCTAGAGTATACTTCCACATTAATAACAGATACAGGAAAGCAGTTGACCTATGGCTAAGCCACGCCCCCAAACGCGATGAGCCAATCACAGTGCGCATAGCTAACCCAATACACTCGGACAGTCTCTGCTTCCACGTCTATTCAAATGCATTGGAGTTAGTCAGTTTTTCAGTTTTGTTTTTATGTTTTTTTTTTCTTGTCATTTTAAGTTTAAAATGGTCAAACGATGTGCATGAAGTATCCCGAGAGGCTGGGCGACGTTGTGTATTTTTTTTACCCTTTCCCAAGTCACATTTCAACCGAGATAACGTTAAGTGTCTGCTCTGGATTAAGTTATGCGGTAGACCACAACACCATCTAAACGTAGATAAATTAAACAATGATGTCTACAACTGTTCTAAGCTAAGTCAACAATGTATTTGAAAATTATCTTTAACATCTATAACGTAACGTTAGCCTATCATTAGAAAACTTAGACCTGTACATATTTAATTAGTTCATGATGGCAACGAGATGCGGTTTATACACCTTGACCTGTACATTTTTGCCTGGAGCTGAAGCTTTTCATCGACCTTCTTAACAATAAAATTATTAACCCTCCAATGCATAATTAAGGCTCTTGTGGTGACTTTGAGATGATATATAGTCTTTCTGTCTCCAAAAATCATCAATTGCCTACTGTAAAATGTCTCCTACTGTGACAGCTGCCATAGTGCCTGTTACCGAATGTTGATTGTTTGTCCAAGTGAGTGGAGGGGGTGTGGCTTAGCCATAAGTCAATTATGTTACAGACTAACCAACATTAAGTAGAGCCTATTTATTTATTAATGTTCAAAGACAACCTATTGTTTAATAAGAAAATAACAAATAAAAAATTTGACATCTGGAATACACTATGAACTTGAGAGTCAGTTAATTGGCAAAAATGTATTAAAAAATATTTTATATCTCCCAGCCCTTCTTCAAGTATCACTGTTAGTATCTTAGAATTTTTTTTAAACTGTACTTTATAAAGTATGGGTCAGAATGCCACCATATTGTTGTTTTAATATATCATATTGCATTATATTGCTTGAAAAAATATATATTTTATTAATCTTGCATTGTTTTTCATCTTACATTGTCTTCAGGACAAGCCAACCAACAACAAAAAGCAAGCAAGGACCCAGATGGTACAAAATCTGAAGAGTACCTTGTCTCAAAATAGGGTTCCAGCTCCACCAGATCACCACAGAAGTTCAGGGGAAGAACTTCCACATTGTTTTCATAGGGTATGACATACTAATTTGCTTAGGAACTTGATACATATGATTGTAGTCTTCTTGCTAAGCAGGGTTTGTATCGTAAATCTTGTTTTAATTATTTGCAAAATTGTATTATCGAAGATGTCACTCGTTTTTAAGGACCACTAAATACAGCAATCGGTGCTCACATATATAATCACACAGTGGACGGCGTCAGGTAAAGGGATGTTATTCTAAGAGTTGTTTAGTATTTTCCTGACGAAAACTGTCAGTTTGGTATAATAAATCCATATAAACTTGATTTTTAAATCTGCAATTCACAGCTCTGGGGTCTCATTTATAAAACTTTGTGTAGGATTTTTTTTACCCAAAAAAAGTCAATGCAAATCACCTCCTGAATGCCGATCCACATAATAATGAGACTGACATCCAATTATTTGTTTGCAAGATGTTATGTGCTCCCCCAATACATGCAAGCCATTGGCGTAATCATCCAGCAGTGCAATCACGCAGCATTACACACAGCATTTATATGTTTACAGCATTTGACTTATTAACATTGCTAAAATCACAGCATAAATTAGTGGTATGAAATAAAATAAATGTTTTATGCTTTAGTGTGCTTGCCTGACATGCGCTTTCTTCTCCAGCAGTACAAGCTCATGCTCTACAAGAGCAGAAATATAAAAATGTATCATTTTAATGTAAAAACATAAATAGTAATTTCCTATTACTAACAGACGTCACCGATTGACTTTTCGTATAGGCGGAACAAAAAGTTGGAGGTTTGGTTCCGCTCGAAGGCGATTTCCGCCCGGACGACTTACCTGAAACACCGGAACTTCCTGTAGTTTTCTAGGGACGAATGCAGCCTGATGAGGCACAGGTGTGGAAAATTAACACAGCGATTACCGATTGGCTGAAGAGAAGGAGGAGAGGAGGATAAAAGGAACTTTAGAAACACAGTTGGGGAGTGAAGTTTGTGTGCTGTGCTGTGCTGTGCTGTGGCTACTACGGAGGAATTGGAGTTGGATGGACGGAGTGAAGGAAGATCGCTAAGCGAATTGCCAAGACGGCTAAGTTGAAGACGGTTGCGGTTTTCAATGCGGATAGCCGGAAGACACATTAAGTGTGAGTAAAACGAATTCTGCCAATTGAGAACGACTAAGCAAAAGTATTACCTAATCCTGTGTTGTGAGTAGCCACGTAGCGTTGCGGCCCCACTGGAGAGAGAGAAACGTGGGTGAGCCGGGAATCTATACTGGAAGCAGAGGATATACGTGAGTAGTATTTCAACCTGTGATGTGTATTGTGAACACTGAAGTATTACCTGATCTTGTGCTGTGAGTGTCACTAAGTGTTGCGGCCCCATTGAAGAGAGAGAAACGTGGGTGAGCCGGGAAGCCAAACTATAAGTAGAGATATACGTGAGTAGCAATTCAGTCTGTGCTGCGTATTGTGGATATTAAAGTATTACCTGATTTTGTGTTGTGAGTGTCACAAAGCGTTGCGGCCCCACCGAAGAGAAAAGTGTGGGCGAGCCGGGGAGCTGCCCTGGAAGTAGAGATACACGTGAGTAACCTTACAGTCTGTGGTGTGTATTGTGAATGCAAAAGGTTTCACCTGACCCTGTGTTGTGAGTTGCTACGTAGCATTGCAGCCCCATTGGAGAGGGAAGCGTGGGCGAGCCGGGGAGCAATTGAATCGCCACCGGGGGGAGTCTCGTGTTCCTCTTTTATTCATCTAACCCCCTCCACCAAGAAAAATCACCCAACCACACGGCGGGCCCGGGCCGAGTTTGGCTTCGTCCGTAATTCACGAAGTGTGTGTGTAGTGCCGTGGGTGAGTCTTTGTCTTCATTTGTGTGTGTACACTTACTAGCTTGCAGTGTCGTGCTGTGTTTGTATCGATAGAAGCCATTTCGAGACCAGAGGAGTCGTGAGGAGAACCTAGCTGTTGAGAAGGGTGGAGTGTGGATTTAAGAATCTTATAAAGTGGGATTTCCTTGAGCGTGTGTTATCGAAACCTTTCCCTTGACGAGTGGATGGGCAGTGGTGAAGCATCTGTAAGGTTGAAGTGAGTAGACTGATTTATGACCAATACTTGTGCCAAGGGGCTATTGAGCTGACGGCTGTGGGAAATAATTACCCTTGTGTGGAGCCTCTTCAAAGGTTCGCCTCTGTTCTGTAAGTCCGACGCTGTGAGTGGAGGAAGAACCAGGGAAGCGTTTGGCTCTACACTGCTGTTTTCAACGTCTTTTCCCCCTGCCCTGGGAGGCCTTAAGTTGAAGCACATTGTGTAAACCTCCTGGTTGTTAAGTCCACTGCCCCCGAGAAAGGAGAAAGACGAAGTCCAGTCTTGCTTACAGCACGTACCTGGAAGAGGAAGAAAAGTCCAGTCTTGTGTAACGCTTACCTTTGCTTACAGCACGTACCTAGAAAGAGGAAGGAAAAGTCCAGTCTTGTGTGACACTTACCTTTGCTTACAGCACGTACCTGGAAGAGGAAGAAAAGTCAAGTCTTGTGTAACACTTACCTTTGCTTACAGCACGTACCTGGAAGAGGAGGAAAAGTCCAGTCTTGTGTAACCCTTACCTTTGCTTACAGCACGTACCTGGAAGAGGAAGAAAAGTCCAGTTTTGTGTAACACTTACCTTGGCCTGCAGCACGAGCTTAGGAGAGGAAGAAGAGGTCTAGTCTTGAGCACGCGCCTCTGCTCGCAACACGGGCCTGTGAAAGAAAGAAGGCCGGCATTAGAGTTAGCATACAGCATAGTAATCACTCTTTCTGATTTGCCTCCAGGAGAAGGGCAGCGCGCCACGGGCTCAAGAGAACAAACCTTAAGGGCTTGGTCCCCCTGTCCCCGTGGAAGCCCCGCCTGGAGGCGTGAAGAAATTACTGTTTTAAATTGCCCTTTTCCCCTTTCCCCATTATTTTATAGTAATTTAATAAAGATTATTTTAATTATAACTCCTCTCTTGTGTGTCTGGTCATTGGGGTGGCTTTGGGACCTCCTCGAGGTGGGAACTAGAAAGGGGTTCGCCCCGACCTGTGACACAGACTTATTACTTTAGCGATCTCAATTTTTGTATATTTTTATCTAAATAGTTACTTATAATTGTTCATCTGACATTTACTTTATTCAATCTCACTTAAATTCACAACCTCACAACCCTGTTTTTTTTTTTTTTGAAGGATGCAAAATAATGCCTAATTATCATTAACAGCAAAATCTCAGAAAACATCTAGATAATTTTTCTTGCCAACATCACACACCCCAAATTCATATCAATTGTGAATTGTGCAGAATTTATTTAATGTTAGCTATCGCTTAATTTTAAACAGACTAGCTGTTAATCACACAGCTTATGTAGAATTTGGTTATACAAACAGAAACTGGTAACCTTTGTCTTATTTTTATGTTGTATATGTTTTGTCCAGGAAAAACAATCTTTGAAGACTACCAAACCGGCATACACACCTGTTCTTTACAGCAGTTCTGATGATGCCACTAACATAGAAAGCCCACCACATCCAAATCAACACTCCAGTTCTGAAGATGTCACAGCGATAAGGAGTCCATGTCATCATAACACTGTAAACATCTGTTCTGATGTTTTTCTGTGTACTATTTTAGGGACACTTTCTTAGTCTATTGATTTTAATATATCTCTTTTTTTTATTTCAGGGCAATGACTTGGGTGAAGACTTACCCTCAGCTCATCACAATGTAAATAAATGTCAATTATAGAATGCAAGTTATTGTTGTAAAATGTGACTTCAGTGAAGTTAAAAATTACAGTGTGTCTGTGTATTTTATTTCTTTTAGCAGATATTAGGTGATGAAACTGGTCAGCAATCAATGCCCCGAATGGATGAAATAATGCCATACCTTCTTGGTAGGTGTTTTACGGACAAGGATTAGCTTAAGCCAGACCTAAGGCCTAGTAAAATTAGGATATTTGAGATTGCCCTATATTAAACTTGAGTACAGCTGGATAGTAGACAAGTGAATATGCAAATGTGTCCTTTAGTGTTAGATGGAAAATATGTAGAGAAATTATATTTAAAGGAATAAGCATTTGCGATATTTGTCTTAATTTTTAGCAGTTAATCTCCATTTTTTTTGGGGGGGGGTTCCACACAACAGAACACAGGTACATATGTTTGTCAACAACCCAGCTTTAAAATTCATCCATTGCAATCAATATATCTTTGTTTTCTCCTCATATTCACCTAGAACTGCCTGAAATGATTAAATTGATGAAGGAGTGTGTGCAGTGTGTAAGGGCATTGATGCCCTTACCTACAGGGACCCCCTCATCCGTGGTGTTATCCTTAAGCAGTGACATTGAAATGGTATGTTATAGGGGTGACCCCGAATAGTCGAAGATTCGATGCATCGATAGGAGAAGCCTGATTCGACTACCAATCTCACAGTCGAATCGTCGCAGATGTGTTATGAAATGAGGATCATTCAATTTTGGCCGTATATGGGTGCACACATTATCTGATTTCACATATAACAGCTTTCTCACAATATATTAATATACTGCATATTATGATAATGCTGCAAATAATATGTGAAGTAGCAGCTTTCAATAAATATTTTTAAAATGCGTTAATAAATCCAACAACCCCTGTGACCGGGCTACACGTCCATAAGAGGTTTTTAATAAACCATTGCCTCTTTGTTTCTACATTTAAAAGACAAAGCTGGCAAATTATATTATGCCTTTCGTTCTTTTAATAATTTCTATATTTTATTTTATTTTATTTATAAATCACTTTGGGTTATCTGATTTAACTATTTGGCTTGTGTTTTGTTTCCGTGCACTTGAGGCATTTTGCATATTTGTTCTGCACTTTGTAACTTCTGACCTTATTTTATTTAAAAAAAAATATTTATTCTAAACTTAATTTCAGATCTAATTTACATTTTGGATTGCTTTTCGTTGTATCAATGTTGCGCTATTGCGTGCTGGCCATGTTTGCGCACAGGGACGTGCACAGACATTTTGAGGGGCAGGGGCTCAAGTGAAATAAAGGGCACTTCTCATAATTATGTATATATATTTTTTTTTTTTTAAACAAAAAGTATATATATATATATTAACACAATTCTGACTTCCTTTTTAAAAAAAATATTAAAAAAGTTAATTAATTTTATCTTCCTCAAACTCACGCAATTGTTGAATTTTCAAAAGATGTCTACAAGGTTTAGGTTTATTTGCACAGATACAAAAATATATACAATAAAAACAAAATACAATCCATATATTGTGCAGGGAGAGGCAAAAAACCCAAAGGGCTTATTTAAAGCCTCCACCTAAACAAAACAACAACAAAACTAAACAAAATATAAAATTAAAAAAGAAAATTAAAAAAATAAACGTCAAAACTATATAGAGTAAATAAAATACATGAAACCTCAATAAACAAAAGCACAATTACAAATCACCAATAAATGTATTCTTTATACATCTTTTATAACTTTTTAAAGAAGAACATTTTTCTACTAAATGAAATAAATTATTCCACAATTTAATACCCCTAAATCGTATAGAATATTGACCTCTACAAGTAAGGATTTTAGGGAAATGAAAATCTGCACATTGACGAGTTAAGTAACTGTGAACCTGTGAATTAACTTTAAAATACCCTGTAAATTGCTCTGGGATGTTACCTTCACCTGAATATATTTTATAAATAAATACACAAATTTGAGAAATGTTGATATCATAAACAGTAAGAACTTGAAGTTTTTGAAATAGAGAAGCCGATGAGGTATATGAATTGGATCGGGTTGCAATCCTTACAAAACGTTTCTGAAGGGAAAAAATTTTATGAAGAGTGGTAGGAAAAGTGCTCGCCCAAACTATATTACAATATGAGAGATACGGATAAATTAAACTTTAATAAAGAGTAAGAAGACACTCCGTCGTAATAAGATGCCTAACCCTCCTTATTATTCCAGTAGATTTATGTATTTTCCTACTTACATAATCAACTTGTTCCCTCCAACTCAAACTCTCGTCAACAAAAACTCCTAAGAACTTTACAGTTGACACTTGGGGCAACTCAATAGATTCAACTGTGATTTTTGCTAAGTCCTTAGGGTATAATTTTTTTCCACTAAAAATAAGAAAATTTGATTTTTTTAAGTTTAGAGATAATTTATTTAAATTAAACCAATTAGCATAAGCGGTTAGGCCATCATTTACACTCTTAATCAATAAATTAAAATTTGAAAATAATCAGTTCACACAGACACCATGGTCTCCTTAATAGTCTAGGTTTATAGAGCAGCAAAGGAAGCCATTACACAATGTGCATGTTTTGAAAACATTAAATTACACATTAATTACAAATTTGTTAAAATGCTAAAAACAAAGTTGTGACTGCTGAGTTAGCGCTACATGCCAATAAATGCTATATCATATGCTAGCGTTTAGCTGATTAGTTGTTACTCAAAATGTATTTTTGTCTGATAAGGGCTCAAAATATAAGGTCTGTTTACTAATGTGAGCTTCTGGCATGAGCCTCTCAGAGCAGAGCTCAACATTATTATTCATATCCCTTTCAAATAGGGCAAAAATAGACCATTTCATTCAAATGACAAATTCTGGGGTTGTAAATAGACATGTAAAAACGTTTCTGGATAATTTTTGCACTTAATAAAGCAACATACCTTCTATGTAATTGTATAAGAACAATTTAACATATTATGACAACACATCCTATGGCACCTTTAATCTTAGGTTTCATATTTATTAGGGTTACACATGTCAGAAACATTGATTAGGCCTATTTTATTTGTATTTTATATTTTACTTTTTTGTGATGTCAGTGAAAATTCAGACTGGGCAAGTAAAATACTGAACCATTTCTTCCCAATCTACTCCAGCACTCCAGTATAACACATTATACTTATTTAACAGCCATTACAAAAACGCAAACAAAAAAGCTTACTACTGCAGTTAGCAATTATTTTATTGTTTGTGCTTTATTATTTTATGAGCAGTCCGTTTAAACTATATACATATACGACTATACTGTTACAAGTTTGCAACTCTTCAGGTTAATATGGGATTGCCATGGAAAACAATGTCCCTGAATCGTTATGTGTAACAACGTGTCCCATATTTTGTGCATAAAACTGTTAATATAAGAATGCTTTCTTCCTCACACACTTACCGGTAGCTGCCTGTATAATCATGCACATGATCGCGTCTCGGTTGGGCTGAGCTTTGGCGACGGAAGCGCGAATGATGCAGCACGAGTGTAGACAAACCAATCATAAAGCGAAGTAAGTTAGAGAGGCGGGACTAAGGAAAGGTACAGCCAATCATATTAGCGATGTGAATTTTGGAGGCGGGACTCATCTGTTAACCGTTTGTGTGCCACAAATAGCGCTATTTTTCTTTATATAAGAGTTTAAATCTCATTTAAATGATTCCTGAATAAATTCATGTTAAATTAAATAAGCAACAAGTAAAAAACACAAGACACAGACAGACATCAGTTGTTATATGAGTAAAGATCATATTATTTTTTTTTAAAGCACCCCAGAAAAAAAGGGCACTTTCTCTCCAGGAATAAAAAGGGCAGGTGCTCAAGCCCCCTTTGATGTCTATGTGTGCACGTGCCTGCTTGCGCATGTAATTTAGCCGAACGGGCTAGGTGCTCTGCGTCTCATATTTAGGAGTTCATCAAACTAAACATTAAAAAACGGATGTTTTTCGACGAGTATAAGTTTTTAAAATGTATTTAAAACATACTGGTTATCTTGTCAAAACGGGTAAGCCGTTTTTTTTTTCGGTGATGAAACGGAACATATCTGCACCAAACCTATATTTATGCCTGACACGACTGTCTTTCTTGTGATTCAATATTATTGTCGGTGTTCACTTTCAAATGATAGCAAAGAGATTCCTGAAATAAATAAAATATCATCAGGTCTTTCTGTATCTAAAGTGAATACAGAGATTATCAAAGTCAAAGCAAGCAGTATTTCTGTGCTAAATAATAACGCGAAGTGTCTATAAAATCATTAATTTCAGTGTTTTTCTTGTTACAAATTCAAGTTTAATGAATTGTATATAAAGCTTAGTTTTTATCATTTACAGTAACAATCACAAATTATTTGTCATTTCTCATTTGTCGTTTTTTGTCATGACTGCTTTGACGTGCTAAATCTCCAATTTAAATAAAAACACTGAATTGTTTCCAAGGCAGGATCACCTTTGTCATTTTTTAGTTATCAAAATGTTTTTTGTGTGATGTTCCGTAGATCGTGGCTTGTTATGTTATGAGAAATAATTAAACAAATGTTACCTTACATTTTACCTTAAAAAAATAAAAATAATTATATATAAATATTTATATAATAAATGCATCGTCAGTTTTGAATTCGTTCCTCACTTGAAAGACAGTTTTGGTCACTTTATCAGAAAGTTGTTTCTGTGCTGCTTGTGAAAGAAAATAAAAGTTGCCAGTTTGTACCTGGTCTGGCCCCCTCCCAACCCACGCACACACCCATATGATTTTACTATCGGTCGACTACTACAATTCTGATTCGAATATGTAAAACCTTAGTCGAGGACACCCCTAGAAGATTGTAATTGTGCTGGCTCCGTCGGGAAAATAACTTTAATATTGCAAAAAGAGCTCCGCTGTTGACTACACTGTTGTTGACATCCATGTTTAACATTAGCTTACAAGTGACGTCCTTGACCGTTGAGTACTCTTATGCGCATGCGGGTCACTTCTGGGTCATTTCACGTTCACACAGGAGATCACAAAAAGTCGCATGTTATTGGAAATGTGAACGGCCTTGCAAAAAATCTAATTTTTTCAAAAAATCGGAATTGAGCATTAAGCCCTGCAGTATGAACGTAGCCAAATTGAGCACTGTCTGTTTGGAGAGTTGGGTCTGGGTGAGTGCATTAAAGTACTCTCGCACCTTCTCCACATCCTGAACAAACAACAGGCTCGGCTCCTCTGAGTTCATGAAGTACATGAACCGAGATACATTTTTCACCTGTAATTATACATTACACATTAAAATCTGCAAGGCTGAATGTAAGACAGGCTAACTTAAATTTATAATTACACAGTAACGATGACACCTTAAAATAAAGTTTAACCTATGTTTTCTTCAAATGTATTTATTTATTTTTCTCTGTGTGTGTGACATTAACATGTATCTTTTCTTTTAAAATTACCTCTTGTTTTCATTTACGGTTGCCCAAGTCCACCCGTAAATAGTGGTAAAAAATCCATCAAGAAGGTGGTGTTTGATGGAGTGCTTTTTGTAGAGGCCTTTTTTTGCCATCTCCACCCGAACATCATCGGTCCACCGTGGCCCATTGCTGCAAAATCAAATAAACCAGGTGGTCAAATGATTGTGTATATGTTCAAGAGTAATCATATCCAATCTCTGCATCTGCTATTTCTGTGTGAAACTGAAATGTAGTGAAACTTTACCTCTGGTAGTACTCCTCAGAGTTCTCATCAGACGTTGGCTCTGGTTCTTCTGGTTCAACAGCTGGTGGCTCTCTCTCAGCATCTCTCGTGGCGCTGTGAGTAAATGAAGCCGGCGTATGAAGGATAGGAGGTATGTTCCTCACCACCAAGCCCTTCTTGTCCATTTCCTCTAACAAGCTAAGAAAAGAAAAACAGTGAATACACACACATTTGATGGAATATTGAGTATTGTACTGCAACAATAGAAAGCACACTGCAAAAAATTAATGTCTTACTTAGTATTTTTGTCTTGTTATCTTATATAAATATCTGAAAATAAACTAAATTCCAGTTTCAACTTCATTCAATAAACTACCTGGCAAGAGGATTAGCCACTCCAAAAATCTCCAGAATCATATTGTACTCCCAGAAGCGCCCATTGATTAGTTTGAATCCAGACCAAGGGTTGAATAGACACCATGGTAATAGTTTCAAACTATCCTGCAGGAGGACATCTTTGCTTTGACTTGGACTTCATTGACTTCATCTGATACTGTTAAACAATGGCTGAACAAGCTCAGAAGAGGTAAGACTTGTGTTTTTGTTAACTTAAACTTTTGAAAAGCATCCTCACTCTGGTCCAACCCATGAAAGACCTACCTCCACTAAAAGTGTTGTCTTGAGTATAAACATAACTATTTCAAAGTGCTTTTTAAGGGCCAGTCAGCCCCAACCCTTTCGAAAATTAGGGTGGAAGCCTTGACGGTAAATTCATATATTTTAGCGAGTTTACCCTTTATGCTTTAATAATGTCACACTTATGCATTTGTAAATAACACCTTTTCAATATTTTCCAGGATGCAGGGTGGGTGAACAGGACCGAGCTGGGTGACAGGGTTTTGATTGGCTTACAGAGGGGGACAACCTCGAGTATGCAGATCGCTCTGACCCAAGATGAGCAAGCTGTAAGTTTTACGATCATATAAACTGTTAATTGCTTACCACCATTGTTTTACATTTAATAACTTATTGGTCTTTTTTTGTAATGCTTGGAGCTGTACTTCATTACCATCAGGCCGGAGAGCATTCAGTCAGAAAAACTTTGCAAGACTTTCTTTGTCTCGTCGTCCAGAGTGGATGTTCACAATGTAGTGATGGAAATTTTCGTTCATTTAGGTGACTCGTTCATTTTCAGTTCGTTCACCAAAATGATTCGTTCAGATTCTTTCACTGATTCATTCAGTGGCCATTTATTAATTTTACATAATACGCCAATAGGTGGCGAAGATGTGTGTCATTATGTGTTATAAGACAATGAAAGACTTTTTGCAAAAACTCATTAGTTTTTAATAAAGCTCAAATTGTGAAATACTAACCATAATTTTATCAAGCTACAGAATATATTAAGACACACGTTCATTTATAGTACATTTAATCTGGATTTGTTGTAAATAAAGACTCCGGTGCTGTGAGTGATTGGCATGCCTCCTCTGGTTCAGTAAGATCCTCGTTCACGAATGATATAATTTCGGTCATGTCGTTCAAGACTTCGTTCAGATGCAGATGACTGACTAAAGTTCAGTGAAAGGTTGGATTAAACTATATAGATATATAAAACTATATTAAACAGAAATACCAAATGTTTCTACAGTAATTACCTTGATAATCATTTGTATTAAGGTAAATAAACATGGTTACTATAACTTCACTAAAATGAAACCATTCTTTCACAAGATTGTTTACATTGCACTCGCTTTCTGTACGATCCCTCTTATTTATTAAGTTATAACTTGTACCAGTCATTCGGTTTGTTTAAGAACGCGATCTCTCTCTCTTGTTCGTTCGGACTCAAAACAGCAGTTCGGTCAGTGAAGGGCGTATTCATTCAGTACGTTGAGCCTATCATATGCTCGGCCACAGCTCATACTCAATTGCCATTGGCTCGTACTTTTGACACTCTTTGAAGGCAGGAAGAAAGCCGCACTTCATTTGTCCGTGCTCCTCAAGAAGGGAGGGAAATTTCAGTGAACGAGAAATATGAGGATGGCGTGAACGAGAACGATTTGTTCACCTAAAAGATTTGTTCAAAAAGAACGATTCGTTCACGAACGTAACATTACTATCACAGTGTCTCACGGGACATGAATCGATTCCATAAATTGTAAGTGCCTAACACAGGTCCATGTGCATGTGTGTGAATGGATACATTTATAAATTCATGTTTGTAACAACATGATATAATATGAATATTTGTGTAGGTATCCACTATGTGAATAGGTTTTTGGAATTTTATCCATGATTAAGGTTTACATTTTGTATTTTGTGTCAACAGTTTTGTAGATGCATACACTAGGTAATAGCCACATATTAAACCAATAAACCCCAAGAAGCAGTGGGTTACCAGTGCATTTTATAACAGCTAAGGGGCGTTGTTAGGCAAAACGCAAAGCGGAGTGCCTAAAACCCCCTTAGCTGTTATAAAATGCACTGGTAACCCAACGCTTTGAGGGGTTTATTGCGTTTATAAAACGGTTACTTCATATGCATAACGTTAGCGGGATTTTATAAAATAAAACGCAAATAAGTTGTAATTATATTAGTACAAATATTACTCTTCCGCCAAACAAAGTGTGAATCAAGTGTGACTGAAACAGAGCGCAGTTCCCAACCAACAGAGATGCAGTAAAGACACAATGAAAATATGATTAAAGACTGTGGTGTTTATTTTATAAATCACCATTTATCTAATTTATACATTACCATTTATATTGTGCAACTGTTGAAGTGATGATCAAATATGCTTGGAAGCATGCTGAACTCTTTCCCCGTCAGCATTTTTTTTTTATGTTGCCACCCAGTTTTAGTTTAATGCCTTGCAGAAAAATTTTCTTCTTTAAATATCAAATGAAGGAACAGACCATCCGCTTTCAAACAAAAACAAACAAAAAAATGTTTCATTCATCCTACCTTCATTTTTTCTCTTATCACCTTTTAAATTTTTTAGCTAAAAGCGGAGATAATTCCATATTTGTGAAGAACTTATGCAAGAGATCAGGGGCCGTATTCACAAAGAATTTTAAGGCTAAAAGTAGCTCCTAACTGGCGAATTTAGGAGCAACTCCTAAAAATAATGGGCGTGTCACGCCTAACTTTAGGACTCCTATTTTTTTTTACTAAAAGTAATTCACGAAGCATTTTAGCCCTAAAAGTAGCACCTAAGTCTGGGACAGCTTAAAAGAAGTCGAGAGGACTCATAACTCACTAAGACCTATTCACAAAGGATCTTAAAATGCCTTAGGTGCTGATCCTCCTTAACATGGACAGTTTCACCAACTCAAAAGCATTGCACATAACACTTAAAAGAACACTTTAATGTAAGCATATTGTTTATGACATTTGTTTCACAATTCATTACATTCATGACAAGCAGGAAGTTTTTTAGAATTACAAGAAACAATAATGAAATTAAATATTTAATATTATAGGGACACCTGTTGCCATGCTAGTCTGTTTAAAGGCTGCAATCTCAACCCTCTACTGCGATTGTAATGCATATACCACCGCCTCTCGCAGTCGTCCGGGGTCCGCGACATAAGCGGATGATCTGCAACAAATCCTCTCCCCAGTGATGCGCGGGTTGATCCGAAATGAGTGGATGCATGCGGTCACCCGCGGTAACGAGTCATCCAAAAATATTTTTTATGATATTCGGGTCGCGTTCGGTCGGGTCGTTTGAAATAAAGATGGCAATTAACTATTAAACAATTACTACTTTAAAAAAATGCTGGCCAGGGAGCGGGTCGGGTACACTATTTATTTTGTATTTTTTGCGGTCCGAGTTGCGGGCGGGTTAGTTGAAAACGATGGTCGGGTGCCAGTTGTTTTGTACATTGACCCGCGCATCACTTTCTCGCATGTCTCACGCTTAGTTTTGCTTGATATCTCAGTGCCGAATTTCCCTTTTATTACGTTTCTTTTTTCCAGCACCAACTGGGACAGCAGCAGTAACTGATCCTGCATCCAGTTGGGCTTTCTTTTCCGTTTTGGCGAGTTCATAATCCACCGTCATTTATTTATTACATTAGGATTCTTCAATATGGGCAACATTTCCTTGCTTTAAGTAGTCTATTTAGGCTAATAGGATGTACATTAATCAAGCAAGTGTTAATGCAATGTCGTTTTATTATTAGGCAATTGGCGGTTTTCATTTGTATTAGGCTTGATTTAATTTAATTTAATTCACGACTTTTTTTTATATATGCATTTCGATGGGATTACTATTATTATTATTTTGTATAGGACACAGACATATTTTGATATTGTAATTCCATGATTTGGTGCGTCTGTGTTATGTTCCGCATGACAGCCCTGTCATCTAACAACCAATCACCGTGGTCATTGCGAGGCAGCTCGTGCATGAGAATTGACGTCATCCGTAGCAACGAAGACTCACTCTTAGTTTAGTAGTTATCATTTTTCCTTACTAAAAGTAGATCTGAAAGGCGTTGTGAATAACTTTTAAGAGAAAACTTCAAGCTAAAATCTTTTAGTGCGATTTAGGAGTACTCTTAGTGATAAGATAAAATGCTTTGTGAATACGGCCCCAGATTCAAAGCCATCCAAACTTACACGCTGTGTTTTCGGTGTAGAGTGAATGCGTCAGTGTTTAAGTTGGGTAAGATCGCCACCCAGTGGATAATAGCGGACGTATGAACATGAGTTATAAACTCTTCAGACAACGTTTTCTCTTTATCGACGAGATGACTCAACAATATTTATTGACATTTATCTGGATATCGCCATAATTGTGCAATTGTAGACAAATTAAAAATATGATTAAAGACTGTGGTGTTTATTTTCATAAATCAGTACGCAGCAACAGTGGCGCAGTGATACTTATGTAATGTGGTCTTACCAGTGTATTTTATCACAGCTTAGAACGCGTTTCAACCAATAAGAATGAAGAACCAGAACTGCCCGTTTTATAAACATAAATAATTTATTTATGTAGCTTTTTCTACTCCACTTTATCATTAGGATTGCATGGGGTGAACATGAGTGACCATGTCATGTGTCATGATAAAAATATAAGCTTACAGAAACCAAATTTTTAGTGAAATCAAGCTAAAATTAAAAAAGTCGCTTTGTTAGATCTGTGGTTTTGAGACCATTTATTTTTTATACTATCGGACATTTACAACATATTTTTTGAAATATACATGTATTTTGTGCATAACATTTCAGTTACACTATACTTGAGCAGTCATGTACAACTCTTTTTCTTTGCAACAAATTTCTTTATATGTCAATTAGTTAAGTAGCTGCAAACAGTGTGGGTGTGAACACATTAATACATACTACAGATTAGCACATGTAGCTAATAGCTCTTAACTATGCACATTCATATGCTGAGCATGAGCTGTCATTTAAAGTGCTAAGAGGAGTTAATCTTATGTAGATTTAATGTAAATGTGGTTGTTCCAGTATGAGTTGTTAATGTGCAATTTATATTTGCATAGGATGAGTATGTTGTCTGAAGAGGATGAAGTTGAACTTCTTGCAGAGGAGTGCAGTGAAGAAAATCTGATCAAGCAAGATGATGTGGAACATCCCTGCTGAAAAAACATCAATAAAACCATTACAGTAAATTCTAATGGTTTTATTGGGAATTGTATTAGTTCTAATGGAATATGGCTCAAAACACACTACAGTGTATTGGTTTTTATTGGTCTCTAATGGTATGTATTGGTTCTCTTGGTTCTATGTATTGGTTCTAATGGAATATGGCCCAAAACACACTACAGTGTAGTGGTTTTAATGGTAAAAGCTAATGGTTCCTATTGGTATTTTTGTCACAAGGTGACGATCTTTTTAAGGGCGGAACCAAAGTTAGGGAAGTTTGGTTCCGCCCGGAAGGTTTCCCACCGGGCCGCATTCGAGGACGGACCTTCTCACTTCCTGGTTTCCAGGACAACATAATCAGGGCTTTACGAGCCACAGGTGAGAGGAATTAAGCAAGCGAAGGGTGATTGGAGGCTGTGTGAGAGGGAGACAAATAAATGGCCCTGTAGAGACACAAGGGAAGCAGTTCAGACACGAGAAGCGATCGACACGGGGAAGCTCCTCTGCCAAGGGCAGAGTAAAAGACGCGCACCTTTTGAAGAGCCGAAGGCTCTGTTGATCCGGGCTGCTCTAGGAAGCGCGCGGAAAGAAGACGGAGCCACAGGAGGTGAAAGAAAGGCAGCTGTGGGTCTTTAAAGGAGCACCCCGAAAAGTGCTTTTGGAGCTGAAAGTGCTTTTGTGACCGTTGGGCATTGTGACTGCTGTCGATGTGTGGGTTCACTCGGCGCGCTACTGGTGGCGGTCAGACTCTCAGGCTGGAATTATATGATTGTGAAGACATTGCGAACCTTAAAGGTTGAGAAGAGAATGGAGTATAGGGCAAATTGAGACAAAGTGAAAAAGGGGACTGAAAACGGCATTGATGAGAAGGAGGGCGGCCCTACCCCTAATTTAGCGTGGTGGGTGAGCCGAAGGAATACTTACTGAAGCAGTCACAACGACGACATCACTAACTAGGCCGCATACTTCATCGCCAGATCTGAACTAAGCGAGGTGAAGGAAGACGGGTGTCCTTGTCGTACACTGAGCGTGGTGGGTGAGTCTTTGTGTTGTGAAAACCTTAAATTTTGACGTGGTGCTGTATATTGCTGTGGGTTGCTGTGTATTGCTGTGTGTCCTGTCAGACAAACCCCCGCCTTCACGCACTTCGTTGATTGAGGACAAAGAGGCTGCTGGTCCTAGTTTAGTTCAGTACAGCATATGTTGTGAGCGTGCTTCAGATCTCCGGCAATAGCACGATGCCCTGGGACGATCTTTTCGCGTCTGGACGTCGGGCGGGTGTGAAGAGTGGCAGTAAAGAGCTGGAGGAGCAGCACAGGTGTGAGTACGACTCGGGGCTATGATCATTGACACTTTCAATTGCATGAATATTGCTGTTGCAGAGAGAGAGGTGAAGTAACTCCATCGTCCCGTGGCCTCTACAATGGGGCGCCCCTGTCCAGAGTTCGAACGCCAGAGGGCAGCGCTCGGCCCGGTGAGACGTTGTGAAATCCCACCCCTCTGCCACCACCAAGCCGTCGAGAGGGTTCGCCCCTGACGCCACGTAGGAACTACTTACCCCATCAGACGCCTCGCAAATTGCTGTAAGCCCGCCACTGCTGCCAGTTGTAAATATCAACCTCCTAAGCTGTCGATATATAGAGATGGAGCACGCAATGTATCCGGTTGGTCTGTGAGGAGTAACCTGAGGAGAGATCAAGCAAAATCTGTACTTACAGTACGCTGTGTCCAGCCGAGAGGTGAGAGCCATTTAAAGCAAATTAACTGTGCTTTTGTGTCCCAGTCGATACCTGTGGAGAGAAAAGGAGAGAGAGTGAGTAATACGAGGAGAAACAGAGGAAACCTGTACTTACGGTACGCCGAGTCCAGCCAAGAGGTGAGAGCCATTTCAAGCAAAGTAACTGTGCTCTTGTGTCTAAGTCGATACCTAAGGAGAGAGAGTGAACAATCTGAGGAGAAATCGAGGAAAACCTGTACCTACAGTACGCTGTATGCAGCGAAGAGGCGAGAAAGCCAAGTTGAACTAACTGTGTCTTGTGTCCCAGCTGCTGTCTGTTAAGAAAGAGAGAGAGAGAGAAAATGAGCGACACAAAAAGGAACTGCGGAAATCCAGCCTGTGGAAATAACGAGAGCCTGAAGAGGCCGTTATTTTAAGTTCCTTTTTCTCCCTCCCTCCCCTATTTATTATTTTTAAGTAATTTAAATAAAGTATATTTTAATATTATGCTACTTTGTGTGTCTTGTCATTGGGGGGGCTTTGGGAACCTCCTCAAGGTGGAGAAAGGGGCGTGGCCTTATTAACATCTGGGTCCACCCCTACCTGTGACATTTTAATGGAAACCATTCGACTTTTCTGTAATGGTTTTATTGTTTTTTTTTTCAGCAGGGATGGAAGTGACCAGTCTTTTGAAAAACAAGAAGACTTGCTGATGAAACTTTTGGCTATGGTAATCTTGTCATGGCAAGCAAGTTTCAAGATTTCTGACAATGCTATCACAACACTTCTTTTGTGCATAAGGCAGTTCATGTGGATAGTTGAAATGTTCTTCATGTTGATTTCCTCACTGCCTTTGCAAGTAATGTTCCAAAGACTTTATTCTCATTAAGGAAATGGGCAGGTATTGTCCATGATAATTTTGTACAATATGTGGTTTGTCCAAAATTTATGTTATCGGGCACTAACAGAAAATACAGTCTGTCAGAATATCTCTCCACTGTTAGAGATGTAAAGCAGAGACGAGTCCTCACTAAATACTGACTCTGTGATCACAGTCTGGCAATAGAGAAAGGAAGACATAGACAAACATGGCTCCCAAAAGAAGAGCAAATGTGTCCATTGTGACAGTGGTGAGATCGAGACAGAGACACACTTTCTCCTTTACTGTGGTAAATATAAAGAGCTTAGAGAAAAACACTTTGAGAAAATCTCAAAGGCCATACCGGAGTTTCATAGGTCTTCAGATTCAGATCTAATGAAGATGTTACTGGGGGAATACAGACACCCATCAGCTCCTGCTAAATTCATTTATCAGTTGCACACCATCAGAAATAATCCACAGCCCTGATCTTGTACAGTACTTTTATTCTACCTCTCATGTGCCTCCTTAAATGTACACTTGTATACTTCAAATGTTTATATTTCAAAGTCTACTTTATATTGTAAATATCCTCTGATTCTATTTTATTTTATTTGCAGTAGTACTTCATCCATCACCCAGCACCTTACCTTAATTGCACCTTAATGTTTGTTAATATTGTGTTATTGTATGTTTCTTGTTTTATGTATAATGCTTTGGCAATATTGTAAGTGACACAATCATGCCAATAAAGTTCTTTAAATTGAAAAAAAAAAGAAATTGAAAATTGGTAATATACATGCAATCTGAAACCTATGAAGTGAAAAAGGATGGTACGAAGGTGTGTCAATCTTGTATTTATATCCCATTCTCTAAACACCCACAGTAAATCTCTGCACAAAGGGGAAGTGTGGTTCTGCGTTTCTAAGAAAGGTACAATTTTGGAGTTGGTCTATTTTGGAGTTTAATCAGTTTTGGAGTGTGGAAAGGAGTTGGTCTAACAGTGTTAGGCAGTCTTTGGAAGATCTTGTTAAAAGACCTGGATATTCAGAAAAATGTGACGAATGGCGACTGCAGAAAATACATGTGTTAGCAGATGTGTATGATGGACAAGTATGGAAAGATTTCCAGTGTGTTGATGGAGAACCATTTTTAGCAGCCCCAAATAATCTGGCGATGATGCTTAATGTGGGCTGGTTTCAACCTTTCAATAATGCACCATATTCAGTTGGAGCCATCTACTTGGTTATTTAGAATTTTCCTCTTGAAGACCGTTTTAATGAAGAAAATATGATTCTTGTTGGACTAATACCTGGCCCAAAAGAGCCATCACTAAACATAAATGCATTCTAAGACCCACTTGTTGATGAGCTCGAAGAACTCTGGAGTGGCATAATTTTGGAAGACAGCTCTTTTATAGGATATCAGGTTTACAGAGCAGCCCTGCAGTGTCTGGCATCAGATATCCCAGCAACCCGAAAATGTGGAGACTTTGTTGGCCATGGGGCATACAGGGGTAAGAAACATTCCAAAATATGCTTTTTAGTATAAAATTGTAAAATGTTGATCTTTTATAGACATAAATTTAATTTGCTGTTTAACTTGCTGATTCATTCATAGATTGTACTTTGTCTGTGACTTTGTATGCTCGAGTATCAATGTGTGTGACAATTTAATTTACTCTTGCAGGATGTCACAAGTGTCTGAAGACGTTTAGCAAAAAAGATTTTGCTGCAAAAATGGACTACTCTGGATTCGATCGCTCCTTCCTAATGGGAATCACGCATATCAAAAGATCACATACACTACTCTGGATTATCAACGTGAGCAAAGACAAAAGAGCAAAAAGGAATTGAACATGAATATGGGGCTAGATGGTCAGAACTTTTCCGTCTGAGCTACTATGATGCCATCAGATTTGTTGTCATAGATCCAATGCACAACATTGCACAAGTCTCCTGGCCTCATCCCTATCCAGACCGACATTTTTATGGAAAGCCATATCCACTGTGCGATTAAGCAAAACAACAGAAAAAGTTGCTACTGTCATGCCACTATGAACAATGGTTGAGGTTTAGGAGGTCTATGGGGAATTTCTGATAATGGCTTTAAGATGTTTAACTCCTTTTACTCATCTTTGTAAATGTATTTAATTTGTGTTAATTTGCTTCTTACTTTGTTAGAAGTACTTTGTATTCTATAAGTTGCCTTATATCTGCTAGCCATCAAACGTCTGTATTCTTTGAATGTGCTAGATAAATAAAGTGAATTGATAAAAGCCTCTGAAATGTGGATCTTCTTCATATGGGTATGAAAAGCATTGATTGTCCAGATTACATTACATCAGTGTTTAGATATCAGTATATACAAACTTTTCATGGGTTTATTTTTTATTTAATTATCATTGTATCACCGACTTGCTCATGCAAACATTAGCTAGGCCTATGTGAAACTTACATTTTCAAAACTCCTCATGTTTTTTCAAACTTTTTTTCAGATTCTCCAAGTGTATTAAATCTTTATTGTACCATTTTAAGTGATATCATTTAATGTGTTGTCCTTTTCTAGACACATCTATTTTTGGACCAACACACTTTGTGTTGTTTTAACACATCTTGTATAATCCTTTTTATTTATTTGAACATAAAATCAACACGAAATAGGATAACACAAAACAATTTGTTAAAAATAACCCATCCTTTCTTAAAGTGTAGGCATAATTAATGATGTCTGTGTAATTTAGTGGTATATAAAGAAATCCTTCAACTCAAAATACAGTTCAAAAGTAAAACTTATTAAACTGTGATCATTTGATATTGGATATTTTTTAAATTAGAGTTTAGCCCACTTTTTACAGTAATATCACCTGTGAATCAGTGAGTAGCCCTCCCCCCAGCTACCCTTTGACTAGCTAACTGTTTAGTCATTTACATATTAAAGCCTCACCTAAGTCAAGAGATGGGGCACATGGGGGTGTCAACTCCCAGGCCAATTCTCGACAGTTATCAGCAGTTCCCGGCAATTATCTGTGCTGCCTGCACATTCCTGTGAACAGCCGTTAACCAGAAACTTCCACAGAAATTTACAGCGCCACTTACTGACGAAGATCACACTTTTTCATGCAGTGGAATGTAAAAGGACTTTTTTAAGAAAAGAAAAAAAAACATTCTTCTTGAGATCTTTATCAGACAAGGTGAGTAACAGTGTCTCTGTAAAGCTTATAATATGTGTGTTTGTGCCCAATCTATTTTCTGTGTAATGTATTAGTCTTCAAATAAAGAAATTCTAATCTAATTTCTGTTATGTTAGTATAATGTTACATAGTAACGGTAAGCTTTAAATGTTTATATCATTCTACTCTGTAATTATAAAAATCTAAAGTACACTTACATTTTTTTGGGTGAGACTTATTTTAAAGTATAAAGAGATGTCATTGTTTTTCTTTTAAAGTTATTTGGTTTGTTTATATGTATTCAGGTTAGCATTTGTGTGTGGATAAACAATATGCAGGTCCAGAAATGCAATGTGGATCTAGAATCCAAAAAAGACCATGGAGGGAGTGGGGGGATGTTTGTAATTAGCTTTTCCATTGTCTCTCTCTGTGTGTGTAGGAGAGATATTTAGTTGGTGGGAGTTTTTTTATTTTAAAGGAGTTATAAAGGCCTTTCACTGGAGTTTTGTTTTGCAATGGTTTTGTTCCCCTTCGAGGGAACTCGAGCTGCGTCGCCGAAGCTACGCTATGGGAACGCCCTCTGCGTGATTGCGTCTGAAGCACGTATGTCAAATCAGTCCAATGGTCAAGTGACACGTCATAGGCGGGTGACGTGGGAACCAGGAAGCTATAAAAAGAGCACCCGGCAAGCCAACTTCAGCTCTTTGTGCCTCAGCAAGCGAGTGTGTGTCATTATCATGTCTAAGTCCAAACAAAGTTTTAAGGAGTGTGCTTCCCCGTGTCCTCGTTTCATTACGAGCGAGGACTCGCATCGTCTTTGTGTTATGTGCCTCGGGGCACAACACGCACGATCGTCTCTTGAGAGGGGTGGTTGTGCACATTGTGATAAGATGCCGCTCCGTACGTTGCGCTCGCGGCTCGCACTCTTCGAGGAGGGTCGTGAGCCGCGTGTTCCCCACGGTTCTGGCCCCGCTGCTGCCGAGGCAGAGCGGAAGCTGCGATCGTGGGGATCACAACTAGATCTCGCGGACGAGCTTGGGACGGGTCTTCCCCTTTCTCAGCCTTCACCCGCGGGATCTAGTGCCCCGTCTCTGGATTCGGAAGCCCGCGCTGCGGTTTCTTCCGCCCAGGGCGGGAGCCCAGATTTGCATTTATCGTCGTCCGAGGAAGTCGATATTATGTCGGTGGACACTGAGGAGCCTTCTCATTCGTCCCCCGCGTTCGATGATTTGATGGAGGTCGTCACTAATGCTGTGGCTCGCTTAAAATTAGACTGGCCGGCGGAGACACAGAGCGCGCGTCCTCAGAGTATAGCGCTTTCTAAAACAGAAACCTCAACCTTCGCGGCGCAACATGCCTTTCTTTCCTGATCTCCACAGCGAGCTGTCGAGATCATCGAAAGCTCCGTATTCAGCCCGTGTTCATACCCCTCACGCCACCATGTATTCCAACATTGTGGGGATGGGTGAGCACGGATATTTAACGATGCCCCGGGTGGAGCAGACGCTTGCGAGCTATCTCTCCCCCGATGCGGCGTCATCATTAAAATCGCCTTCGCTTCCCACGAAACCGGTTAGGTTAACCTCATCTTTAGTGGGTAAAGCTTATAAGTCTGCAGGGCAGGCTGGGGCTTCACTGCATACCCTAGCTGTCTTACAGGCGAACCAAGCAGAACTGCTTAAAGATTTAGATACCGAGGCGGGGGGTACGTCTGATGTATTTAAAGAGCTTCGTCGAGTCACTGATGTGTCACTCAGGGCGATTAAAGAAACTGCGAAAGCTGTGGGTAGATCGATGGGAGCTCTCGTAGCCACGGAACGCCATTTATGGCTTAATCTGTCTGAGCTTAAAACCTCAGATAGGGCTTTTCTCTTAGACGCGCCCGTTGCGCCCTCCGGTCTCTTCGGCGACGCCGTTAATACTGTCGTCGAGAGATTTGCGGAGGCTCGTAAGCAGTCGGCAGCGTTCGAACGCTATCTCCCCCGCCGTGCTCTTGATTATAGGGCTGCTGGGCGGGAGCAGCCATCGACATCATATAGAGCATCGCACAACACGGTGCCCGTCTCTCCTCGATGCCCTCGGAATGCCAGTGTGTTAACCCCGCCGCAGTGTGTGTTTCGGGGCACAGCGGCTTCATATTCTTGTGTGCCTCGTGCGCGGGGCACGCAACACCTCTCTCCGAGGAGGGAGGCATTAATATCACCCAGGTTGAACCCTGCCAGTTTGGTTCAGGGCACCGGGAAAAGTTTAAGCAGTACACAAAAAGCCAGTCTCGAGAGGCTGGTCCCCCTTATAGAAAATTTGGCAGCGTGGAAACTCCTGCCAAACGTGTCTCAGTGGGTTCTGCAAATAATAGAAAAGGGCTACAAAATTCAGTTTTGCAACCAGCCACCCCAATTCAACGGCGTGTTATCTACCATAGTGGGTGCTGGGCAGACTCTAACAATGGAACAAGAAGTAGAAACTCTCTTGTGCAAGGAAGCCATAGAATGTGTTCCTCCTCACAACAGGGAGTCAGGGTTTTACAGCCGCTATTTCATAGTTCCAAAGAAAGACGGGGGGTTACGTCCGATTTTAGATCTACGTCATCTGAACCGGTCTGTTGCAAAACTAAAGTTCAAGATGTTAACTATAAAGCAGATCGTCACACAAATCAGATCCGAGGACTGGTTTGTGACGATAGATCTAAAAGACGCGTATTTTCACATATCTATCCTCCCGCAACACAGGAGATTCCTGAGGTTCGCCTTCGGGGGCGTGGCTTACCAATATCGGGTTCTCCCTTTCGGTCTATCTCTGTCACCCCGTACATTTACAAAGTGCATGGATGCAGCGCTGGCTCCATTACAACTCCGGGGCATCCGTGTCTTAAACTACATAGACGATTGGCTAATTTTAGCCCAATCAGAGAGTATGGCAGCGCAGCATCGAGATGCTGTGCTGACCCACATGAGAGAACTGGGGTTAAGGCTAAATGCAAAGAAAAGCATGCTCTCTCCAGTACAGAGGACAGCTTTTCTTGGCGTTATATGGGATTCAACGACAATGCAGGCACATCTGTCCCTTGCTCGTGTGGAATCCATTCTTTTGGCTGTAGGCAGAGTGAAGTTAGGCCAGTCACACACTGTAAAACAATTTCAGAGGTTGTTGGGGCTCATGGCAGCAGCGTCCAATGTGATACCCCTTGGGCTGCTTCACATGAGACCGCTACAGTGGTGGCTCAAAACCAAAGGGTTTTCCCCGAGGGGCAACCCGTTCCGTCTGATCAAGGTCACGCGCAGATGTCTTCGTGCCTTAGATCTTTGGAAGAGACCATGGTTTCTCTCCCAAGGACTGATGTTGGGGGCTCAGTTCCGTCGAGTTACGCTGACAACGGATGCTTCCCTCACAGGCTGGGGAGCAACTATGGGGAGCCATCTGGCTCATGGATTATGGGGGGCCAGACAGCTCAGCTGGCACATAAATTGCCTAGAGATGATGGCAGTGTTCTACGCCCTGAGATGTTTCATCCCTCACCTGCGGGGCCATCACGTGTTAGTCCGGACAGACAACACGTCGGTAGTCGCGTACATCAACCACCAGGGGGGTTTGCGTTCACGCCCTTTGTACAAATTGGCGCGGCATATCCTTCTGTGGACACAGGGGAAGTTGCTGTCCCTCAGAGCAGTGTACACTCCCGGGTGTCTGAATCAGGGAGCAGACGTCCTGTCGAGACAGGGGCTGAGGCCCGGGGAGTGGAGGCTCCACCCTCAGGTGGTGGAGTCCATCTGGACGAGATTTTACCAGGCGGAAGTGGATCTGTTTGCGTCCAGAGAGACGACACACTGTCCGCTATGGTTTTCTCTCACACATCCAGCACCGCTGGGACTGGATGCCATGGTTCAGCCATGGCCGAGGCTACGGCTGTACGCTTTTCCCCCGATCGCTCTGCTCCCGGGAGTTCTGGAAAGGGTTCGTCGCAACAACGTCCGCTTGTTGTTGGTTGCCCCACTCTGGCCGAACCGAATATGGTTCTCGGACCTGGTGTCCCTCCTCGACGGCTCACCTTGGGAAATACCCGTCAGGAGGGATCTCCTCTCTCTGGCGGGTGGCTCGATTCTTCACCCCCGCCCAGAGTTATGGAAACTGTGGGTCTGGCCACTGAGGGGGCCAGACTCATAGAATCTGGTCTCTCAGCTGAGGCTGCTGAGACCATTCTTCACTTCAGAGCTCCCTCCACGAGGAAGCTTTATGCCTTTAAAGGGAGAGTTTTTACTTCCTGGTGCAGCAAACACCTGCATGACCCTGTGAACTGCCCAATTGGTACAGTCTTGGAGTTTCTGCAGGAAAAGTTCACCGCAGGGTTATCTCCTTCTACACTGAAGGTGTATGTGGCGGCCATCTCGGCTTACCATGTTCCTTTGGTCGGGCAATCCCTTGGGAGAGACCCGCTGGTGGTTCGCTTCCTTCGTGGCACTCAGAGGCTGAGGCCTGTAGTCCGACCCAGTGTCCCAGCTTGGGACCTGGCCGTTGTGCTGGAAGGTCTGTCCTTGGCTCCGTTTGAGCCCATTGAGACCGTTCCAGTCAAGTTTGTGGCACTTAAGACACTACTTCTGTTGGCAGTCACTTCTCTGAGGAGAGTGGGTGACCTTCAGGCCCTGTCGGTTTCCCCTACGTGCCTTGAATTCGCACCGGGGATGGTTAAGGCTTTCTTGTACCCAAGGCCCAGCTATGTGCCTAAGGTACCGACTAATGTGCCACGATCTGTCGTACTTCAGGCCCTCTGTCCTCCCCCATTTAGGGATAGGAATCAGGAAAAGCTTAACTTGGTGTGTCCAGTGCGAGCACTGGATGCCTATGTTCAGAGATCTTCTTTGTGGAGGAGGTCTGAGCAACTGTTTGTGTGCTTTGGCTCGCCCAAGAAAGGCCTGCCGGTGACCAAGCAGACACTCAGTAAGTGGATAGTTGAGGCTATCTCTCTGGCTTATGAGACCACTGGACGGCCTTCACCCATCGCCGTCAGGGCTCATTCTACTCGGGGTATGGCAGCCTCCAAGGCCTTGTGGCTAGGGGCTTCAATGCAGGATGTCTGTGATGCGGCAGGATGGTCCTCTCCGCTCACATTCGTTCGGTTTTACGAGTTAGATGTTGGTGCTACGCCTGGAGCCCAGGTGCTCATGTCTTAAGCTGTGCGCGTTTTTACACACAGACAGGCATTTGGTAGTATGGTGTTTTGGTACATCGTTTTCATAGCGTAGCTTCGGCGACGCAGCTCGAGTTCCCTCGAAGGGGAACGTCTCGGGTTACGAATGTAACCATTGTTCCCCGAGAAGGGAACGAGACGCTGCGTCTCCCTGCCATACTCCCTGCATCCCTGTCTCGCCTTGCTTCGGCACAATTTAGCTGAAGTTGGCTTGCCGGGTGCTCTTTTTATAGCTTCCTGGTTCCCACGTCACCCACCTATGACGTGTCACTTGACCATTGGACTGATTTGACATACGTGCTTCAGACGCAATCACGCAGAGGGCGTTCCCATAGCGTAGCTTCGGCGACGCAGCGTCTCGTTCCCTTCTCGGGGAACAATGGTTACATTCGTAACCCGAGACGTTTTGTAATGGTAGACTACAAATAAATGAACAGAAATAAAATTAAACAATCGGTTAAGGGCAATTGCTTTTTATTACCAGGTTTAATCAAAGGTTACATTACAACACAGAGAAAAGAGAGTAGAAATACATAGTCGAGGTGCTTCATCCCCGGGCATGGACGGGTTGTGGTGTGTTGACAAAGTGGGATCACTTTTCTTGATTTTAACTTTGACCCTCCTATTTTCTGCATAATAATTTTTCTTAAATTAAAACACTGCTAAAACAATGATGCTGGTTTGGGGCCTAAGACTTGTACTGTATACTGGTTGTGTTGCAAATATATTTAAAAAATCAGAATGATTTTGTCAAAGTCATTCTTTTTTCTGCATGCAATGAGTGTGTTATTGTACAACTGAAGATCCTACAAGCTTGTTTAATAATTTTATTTAATTGTTTATTTAAAGCTAAGCTTTGAATGTGTGTATCAAAGCAGTGCTCGTTTTTTGTGATGTTGCAAAGGCCTTTCACTTGAGTTTTGTTTTGCATTAATATAACATAGATTTGGCTATCAAGATATATATTGTCTATAAATCACCCTTTTAATTGCATAATGCTGCATTTGTAATGGTAGACTACTAAGACAAGAAAAAAATTAAATTAAACAACAGATTAAGAGCAATTGTGTTTTATTAAAAATGAAAATAACTAAATGTCAGGGGTCTTCATTTGCGTCTGCCCGAGTTCTCAGGTTGTAGTGCTTCTTGGCTCTCTCTGGGGTGTGTCCCAACAGCAGAGCCACCGCATTCCGCTTCTTAGACATACCAGCGCATTTGCCATTGCTGCAAAATCAAATAAACCAGGTGGTCAAATGATTGTGTATATGTTCAAGAGTAATCATATCCAATCTCTGCATCTGCTATTTCTGTGTGAAATTGAAATGTAGTGAAACTTTACCTCTGGTAGTACTCCTCAGAGTTCTCATCAGACGTTGGCTCTGGTTCTTCTGGTTCAACATCTGGCTGCTCTCTCTTAGCATCTCTCGTGGAGCTGTGAGTAAATGAAGCCGGCGTATGAAGGATAGGAGGTATGTTCCTCACCACCAAGCCCTTCTTGTCCATTTCCTCTAACAAGCTAAGAAAAAGAAAAACAGTGAATACACACACATTTGATGGAATATTGAGTATTGTACTGCAACAATAGAAAGCACACTGAAAAAAATAAATGTCTTACTTAGTATTTTTGTCTTGTTGTCTAATATAAATATCTGAAAATATAAGATAATTCCAGTTTTTACTTCATTCAATAAACTACCTGGCAAGAGGATTAGCCGCTCCAAAAATCTCCAGAATCCTATGGTACTCCCAGAAGCGCCTGTTGTGGGAGAACTCGGCCATTTCCTTCTTAGCCTGGAGTACAGTGGCTTGGATGTCCTCCTCAGTCCTTCCCTGCATGCAAACCGTCCTGAGATGCCCAGGAAGAGTGCGCGGAGCCTTCCTGCAGATCGGGCAGAGGAAGTAAATCCTGCTGTGGTACTTTCTGTATGAATAAAATTAAACGTTATTTCACTAGTAGTATTTTTGTCGTGTTTCCAGTCCAATATTTAAAACTCTAAAAACAAGATCCATTATGTAGTTAAATAACATAAGATTTTTTGGATCATCATTTACTCACTCTCATGTTGTTACAAACCTGTATGAATTTCTTTGTTTTGATGAACACAAAGGAAGATATTTTAAGAAATGTTTGTAACCATTTACTTCCATAGTATTCTTTATTCCTACGGTTTCAAACTGAAGCTCATTATGTTCATTTGATCACATTTACTTATTTTTATTAATATAAATAAGTTTGCATATGTCTAGCCAATGCCAGTGGAAGGCCACACCTTGGCTGGGGTGAGGGGAATGCAGCCATCTTTTTTGCTAGTTTGAATATTAGGCCCTGAAAAACGGATTTATCTCAGAAAAATATGTTTGTATAGTTTTAAATTAATTAAAAGTAAGTAAATGTGATCAAATCTTTGTAAAATGAACATAATTAGCTTCATTTTGATAGTAAACACATGAAAAAGCTTTAGATTTAAATGAAAAAAAAGAGTACATGGGTCCACAAACAATTTGGTTACAGACATTTCTCAAATTTAAACTACCCCTTAAAGTCTTTTAACAAACAAAAACAAGGCAGCTTAATACAACTAATGTTATAAATTACTCACCCTTCAGAACTCATTTCAAGTTTTCAGATGAAAAGTTCGTTTTCTTGAAGAAAAATCTGTGATTTTGTCTAAAACAAACCAGGTTGTTCAGAAGATAACAGTTACCTGTTTCCAAGGATGATCTGAAGTGACCCTAGTGTCTCTATTTAACCCTGGGTCTGGATTCAGACTAGCCAATGAGGTTGCAGCATTCCACATGCCCCTGCCAGGTGAGAATTGCACTGAAACTGATCTAGCCAGTGAGGTTCAAGCAGGTGATAATGTCCCTAAAATCTGGTTTGAGTCAGTTATCACAAAATTGTTTGTACAAGTTTGTATAATTTTCTACAAGTTTCTAATTAATTACATTTAAGGAAATGTGACCAAATATTTGTAAACTGAACATAATGAGCTTCATTTTGATAGGAAACACATAAAAAATGCTTGAGATTTAAAAAGAAAAAAGAGTACATGCACTCCATCCTCAGATGATAAGGTGCAGAGAGGTGGCAGATAGGCGTCCTATCAAACTGAAGCTCATTAGGTTCATTTTCCAAAGATTTGATCACATTTACTAATTTGTAACTAATGTTAAACTAAAAAAAACATGTTCTTAAAATCAGAGTTTCAGTTAACTCAAACTGGTTTTTCCACTTGCAAATTTCTAGCCAATGCCAGGGGAAGCCCATTCACACCTTGGGTGGGTGAGGGGAATCCAGCCACACTATTTTGCTGGTTTGAATGTTAGGCCCTGAAAAACTGAGTCATTTACCTCTGAAAGAGATGTTTGTGTAAGGTTTAAATTAATTAAATTTAATTACAAATCTTTTGTAAACTGAACATAATGAGCTTCAGTTTGATAGGATTTCTATCTGCCACTTCTCTGCACCTTATCATCTGAGGATGGAGAGCATGTACTCTTTTTTTTCATGTGTTTCCTATCAAAATGAGGCTCATTATGTTCAGTTTACAATTATTTGGTCACATTTACTGAAATGTAATTAATTAGAAACTTATAGAAAATTATACAAACTTGTACAAACATTTTCTGATAACTGACTCAAACCAGATTTTAGGGCCATTATCACCAGGCAGGGGCATGTGGAATGCTGCAACCTTATTGACTAGTTTGAATCCAGACCCAGGGTTGAATAGACACCATGGTAATAGTTTCAAACTATCTTGCAGGAGGACATCTTTGCTTTGACATGGACTTCATTGACTTCATCTGATACTGTTAAACAATGGCTGAACAAGCTCAGAAGAGGTAAGACTTGTGTTTTTGTTAACTTAACCTTTTGATAAGCATCCTCACTCTGGTCCAAACCATGAAAGACCTACCTCCACTAAAAGGGTTGTCTTGAGTATAAACATAACTATTTCAAAGTGCATTTTAAGGGCCAGTCAGCCCCAACCCTTTCGAAAATTAGGGTGGAAGACTTGACGGTAAGTTCATATATTGTAACGAGTTTACCCTTTATGCTTTAATAATGTCACACTTATGCATTTGTAAATAAAACCTTTTCAATATTTTCCAGGATGCAGAGTGGGTGACAGGGTTTTGATTGGCTTACAGAGGGGGACAACCTCGAGTATGCAGATCGCTCTGACCCAAGATGAGCAAGCTGTAAGTTTTACGATGATATAAACTGTTAATTGCTTTCCACCATTGTTTCAGTGTCTCACGGGACATGAATCGGCTCCATAAATTGTAAGTGCCTAACACAGGTCCATGTGCATGTGTGTGAATGGATACATTTATAAATTCATGTTTGTAACAACATGATATAATATGAATATTTGTGTAGGTATCCTCTATGTGAACAGGTTTTTGGAATTTTATCCATGATTAAGGTTTACATTTTGTATTTTGTGTCATCAGTTTTGTAGATGCATACACTAGGTAAAAGCCACATATACATAAATAATTTATTTTATGTAGCTTTTTCTACTCCACTTTATCATTAGGATTGCATGGGGTGAACATGAGTGGCCATATCATGTGTCATGATAAAAATATAAACTTACAGAAACCAAATTTTTTGTGAAATCAAGCTAAAATTAAAAAGTAGCTTTGTTAGATCTGTGGTTTTGAGACCATTGATTTATTTAATCCTATCAGACATTTACAACATATTTTAGGAAATATACATGTATTTTGTGCACAACATTTCAGTTTCACTATACTTGAGCAGTCATGTACAACTCTTTTTCTTTGCAACAAATTTCTTTATATGTCAATTAGTTAAGTAGCTGCAAACAGTGTGGGTGTGAACACATTAATACATACTACAGATTAGCACATGTAGCTAAAAGCTCTTAACTATGCACATTCATATGCTGAGCATGAGCTGTTGTTTAAAGTGCTAAGAGGAGTTAATCTAATGTAGATTTAATGTAAATGTGGTTGTTCCAGTATGAGTTGTTAATGTGCAATTTATATTTGCATAGGATGAGTATGTTGTCTGAAGAGGATGAACTTCTTGCAGAGGAGCGCAGTGAAGCAAATCTGATCAAACAAGATGATGTGGAACATCCCTGCTGAAAAAAAAAATAAAACCATTACAGTAAATTCTAATGGTTCTATTGGGAACTGTATAGTTCTAATAGAATATGGCTCAAAACACACTACAGTGTATTGGTTTTTGTTGGTCTCTAATGGTATGTATTGGTTCTCTTGGTTCTATGTATTGGTTCTAATGGAATATGGCCCAAAACACACTACAGTGTGGTTTTAATGGTAAAAGCTAATGGTTCCTATTGGTATTTTAATGGAAACCATTCGACTTTTCTGTAATGGTTTTATTGGGTTTTTTTTCAGCAGGGATGGAAGTGACCAGTCTTTTGAAAAACAAGAAGACTTGCTGATGAAACTTTTGGCTATGGTAATCTTGTCATGGCAAGCAAGTTTCAAGATTTCTGATGCCATCACAACACTTCTTTTGTGCATAAGGCAGTTCATGTGGATAGTTGAAATGTTCTTCATGTTGATTTCCTCACTGCCTTTGCAAGTAATGTTCCAAAGAATTTATTCTCATTAAGGAAATGGGCAGGTATTGTCCGTGATAATTTTGTACAATATGTGGTTTGTCCAAAATTTATGTTATCGGGCACTAACAGAAAATACAGTCTGTCAGAATATCTCTCCACTGTTAGAGATGTAAAGCAGAGACGAGTCCTCACTAAATACAGACTCAGTGATCACAGTCTGGCAATAGAGAAAGGAAGACATAGACAAACATGGCTCCCAAAAGAAGAGCAAATCTGTGTCCATTGTGACAGTGGTGAGATCGAGACAGAGACACACTTTCTCCTTTACTGTGGTAAATATAAAGAGCTTAGAGAAAAACACTTTGACAAAATCTCAAAGGCCATACCGGAGTTTCATAACTCTTCAGATTCAGATCAAATGAAGATGTTACTGGGGGAATACAGACACCCATCAGCTGCTGCAAAATTCATTATCAGTTGCACACCATTAGAAATAATCTACAGCCCTGATCTTGTACATTACTTTTATTCTGCCTCTCATGTGCCTCCTTAAATGTACATTTGTATACTTCAAATGTTTATATTTCAAAGTCTACTTTATATTGTAAATATCCTCTGATTCTATTTTATTTTTTTTGCAGTAGTACTTCATCCATCACCCAGCACCTTAGCTTAATTGCACCTTAATGTTTGTTAATATTGTGTTATTGTATGTTTCTTGTTTTATGTATAATGCTTTGGCAATATTGTAAGTGACACAATCATGCCAATAAAGTTCTTTAAATTGAAAAAAAAAATGAAATTGAAAATTGGTAATATACATGCAATCTGAAACCTATGAAGTGAAAAAGGATGGTACGAAGGTGTGTCAATCTTGTATTTATATCCCATTCTCTAAACACCCACAGAAAATCTCTGCACAAAGGAGGAAGTGTGGTTCTGCGTTTCTACGAAAGGTACAATTTTGGAGTTGGTCTATTTTGGAGTTTAATCAATTTTGGAGTGTGGAAAGGAGTTGGTCTAACAGTTATAGGCAGTCTTTGGAAGATCTTGTTAAAAGACCTGGATATTCAGAAAAATGTGACGAATGGCGACTGTGGAAAATACCTGATGGTGTGTTAGGAGATGTGTATGATGGACAAGTATGGAAAGATTTCCAGTGTGTTGATGGAGAACCATTTTTAGCAGCCCCAAATAATCTGGCGATGATGCTTAATGTGGGCTGGTTTCAACCTTTCAAAAATGCACCATATTCAGTTGGAGCCATCTACTTGGTTATTTAGAATTTTCCTCTTGAAAACTGTTTTAATGAAGAAAATATGATTCTTGTTGGACTTATACCTGGCCCAAAAGAGCCATCACTAAACATAAATGCATTCTTAGACCCACTTGTTGATGAGCTCGAAGAACTCTGGAGTGGCATAATTTTGGAAGACAGCTCTTTTATAGGATATCAGGTTTACAGAGCAGCCCTGCAGTGTCTGGCATCAGATATCCCAGCAACCCGAAAATGTGGAGACTTTGTTGGCCATGGGGCATACAGAGGTAAGAAACATTCCAAAATATGCTTTTTAGAATAAAATTGTAAAATGTTGATCTTTTATAGACATAAATTTAATTTGTTGTTTAACTTGCTGATTCATTCATAGATTGTACTTTGTCTGTGACTTTGTATGCTCAAGTATCAATTTGTGTGACAATTTAATTTACTCTTGCAGGATGTCACAAGTGTCTGAAGACGTTTAGCAAAAAAGATTTTGCTGCAAAAATGGACTACTCTGTATGAGGGGCCGTACAAGCCAAAATTCATTCTGGCAATCTCACTCACATACATTCTCCTTTCACACACATACATCCTCCTTTCACACACATACATCCTTCTTTCACTTACATACATTCTCCTTTCACGTACATACATTTCTACCCTCTCACACACATGTATTCTCCTTTCACACACATACATTCTCCTTTCACATACATACATTTCTACACTCTCACACACATACATTCTGCTTTCATACTCATACATTCTCCTTTCACACACAAACATTCTCCTTTCACATACATACATACATTTCTCTTTCTCTCACACACATACATTCTCCTTTCACATACATATATTTTTACTCTCACACACATACATTCTTCTTTCGCATACATATATTTCTACTCTCTCACACACATACATTCTCCTTTCACATACACACATTTCTACTCTCTTACATACATACATTCTCCTTTCACATACATATATTTTACTCTCTGTCACATATATACATTCTCCTTTCACATACATACATTTCTACTATTACACACATACATTCTCCATTTACATACATACATACATACATTTCTACTTTTTCACACACATACATTCTCTGTTCATGTACATATATTTTTACTCTCTCTCACATACACAAATCCTTCTTTTACATACATATATATTTGTACTCTCATACACATACATTCTCCTTACACATGTTTTTTCTGTTGGTATCCATTATTTCCTCTTTTAGCAGGAAGTCACTCTTAGACCAGGAAATACATGTGCAAGACTTGATCAGCTCTTCCTCACAACTTAACCATGATGCTATTCAAAGTCATCCTGTTTTCTTTTAAAGTACACTTTTGGTAAAAATGTGCAATAATCATGACATCAGACAATTTTTATATAATGTGCTGGAATGTACTGAACAAATGGAAAGGATAGCAGATGATTATTATTTAGGGCATGATAGGCTGGCATAGAGAACTTTGTGACCATGCAGACTGTTGGGACTAAATCGTAAAAATAAAGAAAAGGTAATTTGGGAAATAATTGTCAAATACAAATATAATAGCAACAGAAAAGGTAACTAATGAATATTGATGATGGGCCATTTAAAAATAATGCACACTCGAGTTGGTATTGCTTTGCGCTACGTGGCCGATACACCATGAGAGGTGCATTATTTCCAATGGTAAGTACACTGTAAAAAATACACAGTATGTTTATCAAACCAAAACATATTTTTATGATACATTAACTAATAAATTCAGGTTGAAATTGTTTAAGTAATTTTTTTAAGTTATGTTAACTTTTTAAAGCCAAAACTTAAAATAGTATGATGAATTGACTTGCAAATTGTTTACACTTGAGTTTGGAGTAATGGTAACAATGGGAACAAGTTGGCCTATTAATATTTCTATACTTTTTTTTCCGGTATTTATGTATAATTTGTTCTAGTTTTATATTATCAGAAGTTAAGCAAAAACAAAACTGAGCAAGCAGGCAATCATTGTTAATTTTACTGCTTTATTCATTCTTTCCAATTAATTTATTTTGCTATCACACATACCTGTACTGTATATGCTTTATTTGTTAAAAATTAAATAAATCTTATTACAGTTAAACTTGGTGTATAGTGATATGGAATGTAATGCTGCCCACAGACCTGGAACTACTCTAATGCACACCCGTAAAATGTTTCTCAACCAAATAAGCATTTAACAGTCCCATGATATAAACTGTTATATAATAGTATTATATAAACATTTACAAAATAAATAATAAATAATCCAACATAAAGCCAACAGAAGATATGTGACCCATGCTGGCAAAATTAGTCTGAATGAGCTAATTTTCAAAAATGAGCTATTTATATTTTGACATTCTCTATGTATAATTTGTTGGAATCTGACAAAAAATGACAGAGCTACACCTGTTTTAAGTTGACAGAGTTAGCATAGTCAATTTTTTGAAAAATCGAGTTTCTTGAAAAATCGAAAATAAAATCGCTGCATACATATCTTAAAATCACTGGTAAAACTTACAGATTTAGCACACACAAAGTCAAAAACAATATAGGAAGAATATGGGCCCTATTTTAACGATCTAAGCGCATTGTCTAAAGCGCACAGCGCAAAGTCTAAATGGGCGTGTCCGAATCCACTTTTGCTAATTTAACGACGGGAAAAATGGTTTGTGCGCCGAGCGCATGGTCGAAAAGTGTTGGTCCTATTGTAATGGGAGTATTTTGGGCGTAACTTGCAGTAAACCAATGAGAGACTCAGCTCTCATCCCCTTTAAAAGCAAGTTGCGCTGGCGCTATGTCTAATCCCTATTTAGATGACAGACTTTGTAAACTAAGGGCCCTATTTTAACGATCTAAGCGCATTGTCTAAAGCGCACAGCGCAACGTCTAAATGGGCGTGTCCGAATCCACTTTTGCTAATTTAATGACGGGAAAAATGTTTTTTGCGCCGAACGCATGGTCGAAAAGGGTTGGTCCTATTGTAATGGGAGTATTTTGGGCGTAACGTGCAGTAAACCAATGAGAGTCACAGCTCTCATTCCCTTTAAAAGCAAGTTGCGCTGGCGCTATGTCTAATCCCTATTCAGATGACGGACTTTGTAAACTGAAAAACTAAGCGGAGGTAGAAGATCCCCAGTTTAAGATTAATGTTAAATAATTGTGTTGTTTTTCACTTGTATTAAAATTGTTATTTTTTTTATTAAAACCTTTAAAACCCGTTTTCTTTTAGTCATGGAAGTAAAAAGCAGGCTTGTAATTGCTTTAAATGTATGGCTATCCAATATCATCAAAACATAATTTACAAGTATCTAAGATAAGGTTTGTACTCTAAAAATACTTTATTTGTAACAAACAGGAGATAAAGAATTTACAAACGGCTCTCCTCACGTTTCAGCACTTTGGACAGCGTTTTTTTAGCTAAGAGTTTTTTTAAGCATTACTTAAAAATGTTTCTCATCTCACCAAATCCGCAGGTACAGAGTCATCATATACAATAAATCCGTGAGGTAGCATTAAAAAAAACATTTAAAAACAGATGCATATGTTCAAAGCAAAGCATTTATTTACTTACCAGGCTGCAGGTGAAGCAGCTCTTTGCGCCTTTTAACGTCTCATAATTAGTCCTCATTTATGTCCAAGAGACTCAATAATAATCTTTTACATTCAATCCTTTAATCTTTCATATTTAAAAGCATTTTTGTGATGCTGCGCATTCATGTACTTTGTGATAAGCAAGCGTTGTCCTCCCGTTTATAGGCGCATTTTACTAATGCGCTCTTTAAATAACATAAAACACATTGCGCTATTGACTTTAGACTTTAGACCAGGTTTTTGTTGGTCAATGGCGTAGTCTATTTTAGTTGCCTCAAAATAGCAACGCGTCAACAATGCGCCTGAACACACCTCGTTTTCAGACCAGAACGTCCATGGGCGCAAAAGGGGCGCAAATGCATTTGCTATTTAAACAACGCGGCGCTAAACGTGAAAATTAGGGTGGAAACTAGCGAAAGACACTTGCGTCGCGCATTGCGCTGCATTGCGCCGGGTGTAAGATAGAGCCCTATATGTTAAACTTTGTTTTTCTTTTGTTGTTTTATTGACATTGAGGCAGCTTTAAGATGCAATGCAAGGATCTATGTAATGTTACACATCAGATATTTTTTCCCAAAAGTTAACCAAACATTCACTTAAGAATAACAGATTATAGGTCCTACCTGCATGAATTCTTGTCAAAACAGATATTTTTACAATTGACTATTTAGAGCATTGAGATCGCTAGACGAGGGCTTAATGTACTTATTTATATGAAAATCTCAATTTTGACCAAAATCGGCACTTATACTTTCATTTGCATCTAGCTCAAAATTAGACGGTGTGCATTCCGAAAGATTTTGCCAGCACGGGTCACATATTTAGATCAACAAAAAAGGTGCTCAGATTTTCCCTATGTGGTTCTCAACTCCAGTCGTCAGCCCCTCCCTAATGTTTTTAGATGTCTTGATTCCTGATTCCACTAATCGGGCTCCTGCCAGAATGTTTGAAATGTTTCCTTTATTAACACAATAACAAGCTGATTAACTGAATCAGGGTTTTTCTATACAATGCGTCTTCATTACACAGTACACAGTTTTTATATTTTTTGCCTTAATTGATATTTTATTATAATTTGATATATATTTTTAAATGTATCTACATTGTTATCGACTTTTTATTTTATTTGTACTTTATTGTTTAGTTTAGTTTTTAATTTAGTTTTAATTTAATAATTTAATTTTGTGTTAGTTCGGTTTTTATGTCGAGTTATTAATTTTATATTTCAACTTTTCAGTTCCACTTTACCAAACAAGCTTATTGCAAAAGCATTTCGCATTTCTAATTTTCGTTAGTTTAGTTTATCAAAAATACTAAGACCTGTATTTTATTTTAATGCAGCAGTTAATAAAGTTCCTAGATAAGCATTGTACAATTAATATAAACTTGCCACGGTATATTTGATTCTTAATAAAGATAAAACAATCCAATGCGAAAAACGGATGGGGTCTCACCTTTTTAAGTTGTGGCAACATTGGTTTTTGGTCGAATAAAAGTAACTTTTATAATTTTTCCAAGTGAAAAGTCCAGTGTCCAATATCGCAACCCATATCCAGTAAATATTTTGCAAAGCAATGTAACTAGTAAAACAACTGCCCATTTCATTGTTAACGCGAGGTCGTGCTCCTGCAGGATACATTTGTATATTTATCTAGCGCATTCTTTAATAAAGCCAAACTTACCAATGCATTAAGTAAAGTGTCTGAAACAAAATCAGAATAGCTCAAATTATTTTTGATGAAAACTGGCACTTTTATTTTATTAAATTATGAAAGTAGATAGTCAGAATCATGCCTGGACTGTTGAAACCTGTTGAAATAGTACCTTTTACTGTTGAACCACATACAATGCTAAAAAGTTGACGTATGAACAAATACTAATATAAACATGTATACAGAATTTTTAAATACATTTTAAATATATAAGATTTTTCCAATAAAACTTTGTTTTATTATATAATTAAGCCATGAATAATTCGCTTTATTTCGGGATTTTAGTCATAAACTTTATATTTTAATCATAAAGCCCTACGTTTCTAATGAAATTACTATGATTTAATGCCAATCTGTATGTGATAATATTGACCACGAGACATGCACTATCACTGCCATTTTGTGCATGCAGTTCGCGCAGTACAAGCACGCGCAAGTGATGCAGTATGTGCACAGAAAGCTGTTACTGTACCCAGTTAACAAATATGGCTCCGAAATTATTCAGATAAATACACCTTAACCTTTTAAGACCTTTTAAGACCATACGTGGACATCACTTTTTTGTTGTTTGCACCATAATACTTAATTCTGTGTAACAGGCAGAGGCGTCATGCCCATTCAAACTGTTGCATGCAACCTTAAAATCAAAGGAGCATCCATTAATCTGTTACTTGTCTTTTAATCTGTTTAATATGCAAAATATTATTAAGTCTGTGCTACATCCTTGTCACTGTTTAGAGATTTTTGCCATTTTGATAGTGTTTTGATTATGTTACATTATTCTGGCGGTGCTGCAGTCAGCGCAGTCGCAGACGTCTGAGCGCGCTCACAAGCTCTTTGTTGTTGCTGCATTTTGCTATCTGAGGAATTAAAACGTGTAAGAAACGCTCACAACATTTCCAAATCCCAGTCCGGTAATGTACAGTTAACCTCCTATGTGTAGAAAATGTATGGTTTAAAATGTGACTGTCTCAAAGTAGATTTCTAGATTCATCTTGGTACAATGCCAAAGCTTGCCAGAGTTCACGGGAGCGCGGAATCACACATGCTCACATATGCAGGTAAAATTTAATGCAATAATCCGTTCCCTCTAATAATTTTATCTAAACATTTTTTTAATCATTATTGAGCATTAAACTCTATCACGTGGCTATAGCTTATGTAATTTTCGTTGTTTATATACTTTATGGATTTAAAATGACATTCATTTCATATGATAATGCAGTTGTTGTGCAAAATGCATAAATGACACAATTAAACAAGTCATTAAACAAAACGTAAATAAACAAAACATGCCGTTTCAGATGTAAATATGATGCCAATAGCCTATTTAATTATTCCGATTGAATAGTATTTGATATAAAAGTTAGTCAACACTTTAATTTTGGAGGTTTTTGAATGAAGGCAGGGGCGCTCACACATTGTTAGAATAAGTATATAAGTGTGACATTCTCAAATTATATTGATTAAAATTTACAAGAAATATTAAGGATATCCATTAGAAATAATCTGTTAGTTAAATACTTATTTTATACACCTAAATAATATATGTACATTTTACATAAAATATGTTTAATTTTAATAGTTATTTATTTTGTTTTAGTTGTTTAGTTGAAGTATATTAGTTATTTTTAATTATTTGGTGTGTGCGTGCTTGCGTGTGTCAGGGACGAAAGACAACATACATAGCCTATATAGTGGCAAAAACTGTATTTATTTAATTTATTAATTTAATTTATTTATATTAAAGTAAAGGGTGATGGTGACAAGTGAAAATGTTTTCATCCTATGTACAATATTTACAAGTAAACATATAACAAGGACACAAAAAGGAGAGGGCAGTGCCAATTCAAAGAAATAAACAAAACAAAACAACTAACTAAAGTTTAAACCCTCTAACCTGAGCTACAAAGGAAAGGTAATGAGATAAATCTTCTGCGTCATACGACGCCCTGACACTACCTACACGAATAGAAAACGTTGGGTGGCACGCGCTCCTTTAATACAGAAAACGAATCCCTATACGTGAAACTAAGTCACAAAACAACGCTAGTAAACACTCAAAATGTACAAACGCAAAACGTGACTAACAAACAGAGATAAGGGGCAGACTGACATAAAAAGAAAACGAATTAATATTTAAAAAATGAATTATCAATGGCATACAAGACTAATAATTTTAAACTTTTTACATTTGTATTTGATTAAATCAGTATTAAAACACACTATTTTTAAAAATTATCATTGAATTATCTCTCTAACTCATTAAATAAATGCTTATGTGTATGACTCAGCCTTATAAAAGAAATATTATAACGTGGGGATGAGATTCGTTTACATTAACATTATTAACTGTTATGTTGACTACCTCTGAAGATGCCTGAGGCGTGAAGAATCGAGAAACGATAAATTGATTGCTGTAAGCTCTAACATTGCGGTAATTGCTCTTATGCATCTTCAGCACCAGCAGACTCGCTGACAAATAGTGCAGTTGGCTTTATACTGTACTATTTTCCACGGAAAATTTCCAGCCTGCATTTGACTTCTCCCAGCTCTGAAACTTTCGGACCTGCTGATGGAATAGTTGTGCAATGGAGATGTATGTACGCAGTGCATGACCATTAATAACGTGCAAAGCCTTTATTCGTTTTTAAATAAAAGTCCTTTCAAAATAAAAGCCGCTCGTCACAGGGCTTCCTTTTCCACCATACGCCTTCCGTTTCCACTATACTCTCTCTCACACATACATACATACTTCTCTTACATACGCACATTTTCTTCAGACATACAAACATTCTATAGATGTATGTGAAAGGAGAATGTAAGTGTGTAGGAGTAGAAAATATATGTATGTGAAAGGAGAATGTGAGTGTGTGAGAGTAGAAATACATGTATGTAAAAGGGGAATGCATGTATGTGAGGGGAAAAAAATATATGTATGTGAAAGGAGAATGTAAGTGCATGAGAGTAAAAATGCATGTATGTAAAAGGAGAATGCATGTATGTGAGAGGAAAAAATATATGTATGTGAAAGGAGAATGTAAGTGTGTGAGAGTAAAAATACATGTATGTAAAAGGAGAATGCATGTATGTGAGAGGAAAAAATATATGTATGTGAAAGGAGAATGTAAGTGTGTGAGAGTAGAAATGTATGTATGTGAAAGGAGAATACATGTATGTGAAAGTAGAATGTAAGTGTGTCAGAGTAAAAATACATGTATGTGATAGGAGAATGAATGTGTGTGAGAGTGCCAGAATGAAATTTGTCTTGTATGGCCCTTCATAACTCTGGATTCGATCGCTCCTTCCTAATGGGAATCACGCATATCAAAAGATCACATACACTACGCTGGATTATCAACGTGAGCAAAGACAAAAGAGCAAAAAGGAATTGAACATGAATATGGGGCTAAATGGTCAGAACATTTCCGTCTGAGCTACTATGATGCCATCAAATTTGTTGTAATAGATCAAGACAAGGTGAGTAGCAGTGTCTCCCCTGCTGAAAAAACCAGCATACCAGCAAGACCATCATAATTCCCATGCTGGTCCATGCTGGTTTGATGCTTTTTTTTTCAACAGGTTCTGTAAAGTCTCTGTAAAGCTTATAATATGTGTGTTTGTGCCCAATCAATTTTCTGTATAATCTATTAGTCTTCAAATCTAGAAATTCTTATCTAATTTCTGTTATGTTACATAGTAATGGTAAGCTTTAAATGTTTATATCATTCTACTCTGTAATTATAAAAATCTAAAGTACACTTACATTTTTTTGGGTGAGACTTATTTTAAAGTATAAATATATGTCATTGCTTTTCTTTTAAAGTTATTTGGTTTGTTTATATGTATTCAGGTTAGCATTTGTGTGTGGATAAACAAACAGGGCCAGCAAACCTATGCATGTCCACCGGCTGGCAATGTGGATCATGGAGGGAGTGGGGGGATGTTTGTAATTAGCATTTCCTCTATCTGTGTGTGTGTGTGTGTGCGCGTGCGTGCGTGTGTGTGTGTGTGTGTGTGTGTGTGTGTGTGTGTGTGTGTGTGTGTGTTTGAGTGAGTGAGTAAGAGAGATATTAAGTTGGTGGTGGTTGTTTTATTTTAAAGGAGTTGCGAAGGCCTTTCACTGGAGTTTTGTTTTGCATTCATATAACATTGATTTTGCTATCTAAATTTACTTCAGAAATATCTGTTTGCCTACAAATGATCCTTTTTATTACAGAATGCTGTATTTGTATAGGTAGACTACGAATAAATGAACAAAAATAAAAAAAATAGGTTAAGGGCAATTGCCTTTTATTAACAAGTTTAATCAAAGGTTACATTATAACATAGAGATAAGAGAGTACAAATACATAATCGAGGTGCTTCATCCCCCGGCATGGACGGGTTGTGGTGTGTTGACCGTGTGGCATCACTTTTCTTGATTTCAACTTTGACCCTCCTATTTTCTGCACAATAATTTTTCTTAAAGGGGTCATATTATAAGATATTTTTAAAGCGTAACTAAACCCCTGGCTAGAGCCTGGCTCCACCCACTGACAATATTTGAAAAATGCAAGAAAAGTGGGCAGATCCCAAGGAGATAGAGGGAACGAACTAAGTGTGTGGTGAGATCGTAACAAGGGCGTGGTGATCTTGAACCTGCTTACGTCACGAGTCATTTTTTGGACCCACCATCCAATAGGAAAATTCAACTGTAGTAGCCACCGTTCAACCTGAAGAGGGCAGCACTCGGACGTTTTTACACCATATATTGCAGTATTGAAACACTTTACATCCACATGTCAAAAAACTTACTAAAATCAATGAACAGCCCTAATAAAGCCCCATTCTTACAGATCATTAACTAAAAAAAGTAGGTTTAGGTTACTCTTTAAGATGTAAAATAAATCTTTGCTGTCCCCAGAATGTGTATGGGAAGTTTTAGCTCAAAATACCATATAGATAATTTATTATAGCATGTTAAAATCACAAATTTGTAGGCCTGAGCAAAAATGAGCCGTTTTTGGGCGTGTCATTTAAAATGCAAACGAGCTGATGAAATAAACACTGACCACAATGATGGTGGTTTGTTGTAATTGAAACTCAATTGTGCTGTAAAGTCCTTCTTTTCTCTCTCTTTCTCTCTGCACTAAATGGCAGTGCTGTGGTTGGATAGTGCAGATAACTGGGGCGGTATTATTATAATTCGCCTTGCTACCTACCTCACAAAACAGGCAAAATCTGAACAACCCTAATTTTTCACATGTTTGCAGTAAATGGCTTACTCAAATTAAGTTACTGGGTTGATCTTTATCACATTTTCTAGGTTGATAGAACCACTGTGGACCCAATTATAGCACTTAAACATGGAAAAAGTCTAATTTTTACGCTATGACCCCTTTAAATTAAAACACTGCTAAAACAATGATGCTGGTTTGGGGCCTAAGACTTGTACTGTTTTCTGGTTGTGTTGCAAATATATTTAAAAAAATCAGAAGTCATTGATTTTGTCAAAGTCAGTGTTTTTTTCTGCATGTAATGAGTGTGTGATTGTACAACTGAAGATCCTACAAGCTTGTTTAATAATTTAATTAATTAATAATTTAAAGCTAAGCTTTAAATGTGTGTATCAAAGCAGTGCTTGTTTTTTGTTACGTTGCAAAGGCCTTTCACTTGAGTTTTGCATTAATATAACATAGATTTGGCTATCCAAATATACTTTAAAAAATCTTTTTGCCTAAAAATCACCCTTTTTATTGCATAATGCTGCATTTGTAATGGTAGACTACCAAGACAAGAAAAAATGAAATTAAACAACAGGTAAGAGCAATTGTGTTTTATTAAAAATGAAAATAATTAAATGTCAGGGTATATTCTTCATTTCGGTAGTGCCTCCCACTGCCTCAGAATTAAGGTAGCCTTTGGAAGATTGGAAGTCCACTCCTGCTTCTGGATCCAGGCCTCAATCCCAGTCTTAGATGGCTGATGCCGACCAAAGTGTTCTATAAAGACAAATCAGAAAGAGCATTAGCCATTGTGGTGACATGTTTTATGAGATTTCACTAATTGTTCATCACTGACACACAATTTTTGATACAAAACGTGTATAATGATGCTTACCAAGAGCACTAGATTCACGGAGCTTGAGCTGCTCACTACGCCAGCGGTCATAGCAGTGCCGCTCGTGTTCGCCACACAGCTGGTGTCGTTTTGCCTTTTTAGGAGGTGACCCGTCCAGAGTCACAGGGCAAGACTGGACAAGAATGTCGAATGCTGTCGTTTCATCCATCCTCTGCTCTCTGCACCCACCCTCTGCTCTCCACCCTCTGCCCTCTGCACTGGATGAAAGTCTGCAAGATCAATGAATAAACAATAAAGCCATTGAATGACTGCTTTGAGTAGCAACATTACAAATGATATTGTTCATTAGATTTCATATGGCTTACCGTGCTTTTCCAACAAGGTCCTCAATGACACGTTGCGCCAGTAATAGCTCTTCCGGATTTCTCAGGTGGTAGTGCTTGTGTCGCAACAACCGAGCCACCGCATTCAACCTCTTAGACATGTTAACGTGTATGCAATCCAGAGGATGTATAAAGTTCCTACAATCAGTGTAGAGACTTTTGTCCTTGCTGCGAAGGCTAGTTGAAGTTAGTATGTACTTCATGAACCTTAAAGAGAGAAAGAAATGATTGTTATAGCCAGAAGACAGCATATCTAATAATTATCAGTTCAAGGGGACATTATGTGTTTGTTACGTTACACAATTCTGACCTGTTGAGACTTTTCCAATAATTGAGCACTTTCTGTTTGGAGAGTTTGGTCTCTGTGAGTGCATTAAAGTACTCTCGAACCTTCACCACATCCTGAACAAACAACAGGTTCGGCTCCTCTGAGTTCATGAAGTACATGAACCGAGATACATTTTCCACCTGTAATTATACATTACACATTAAAATCTGCAGGGCTGAACGTAAGACAGGCTAACTTAAATTTATAATTACACTGTAACAATGACACCTTAAAATAAAGTTTAACATATGTTTTCTTCAAATGTATTTATTTATTTTTCTCTCTGTGTGTGTGACATTAACATGTATCTTTTCTTTTAAAATTACCTCTTGTTTGCCCCTACGGTTGCCCAACTCCACGCGTAAATAGTGGTAAAATCCATCAAGAAGGTGGTGTTTGATGGAGTGCTTTTTGTAGAGGCCTTTTTTTGCCAACTCCACCCGAACATCATCGGTCCACCGTGGCCCATTGCTGCAAAATCAAATAAACCAGGTGGTCAAATGATTGTGTATATGTTCAAGAGTAATAAAATCTCTGAATCTGCTATTTCTGTGTGAAACTGAAATGTAGTGAAACTTTACCTCTGGTAGTTCTCCTCAGAGTTCTCATCAGACGTTGGCTCTGGTTCTGCTGGTTCAACAGCTGGTGGCTCTCTCTCAGCATCTCTCGTGGCGCTGTGAGTAAATGAAGCCGGCGTATGAAGGATAGGAGGTATGTTCCTCACCACCAAGCCCTTCTTGTCCATTTCCTCTAACAAGCTAAGAAAAGAAAAACAGTGAATACACACACATTTGATGAAATATTGAGTATTGTACTGCAACAATAGAAAGCACACTGCCAAAAATGAATGTCTTACTTAGTATTTATGTTGGCTTGACAAAGCCAACATACTGTTCTTCGATCTAAGCTTATTATTATTAGTGGTGCTTGCATTTATGCAAGGCATCACTATTATTATGTTGGCTTGAAAAAGCCAACATACTGTTCTTCATCTTAATCTTATTATGTTGGCTTGAAAAAGCCAACATACTGTTCTTCATCTTAATCTTATTATTATTATTATTAGTGGTGCTTGCATTTATGCAAGGCATCACTATTACTATTGCTCATACTTATTATTAGTGGTGCTTGCATTTATGCAAGGCATCACTATTACTATTCCTCAGGGATATTATTAGTGGTGCTTGCATTTATGCAAGGCATCACTATTATTATTGCTCATACTTATTATTATTATTATTATTATTAGTGGTGCTTGCATTTATGCAAGGCATCACTATTACTATTGCTCATACTTATTATTTATTTATATCTTTATTTATTATTCTTATATCTGGACACTTTTTCGGCGCGTAACTCGTCCCACACGGTTTGTCGTAGACCAATAAAACAGGGCTCAAAATGACCGGCTTATTGAGGACACGTCTGCTATGACTTTTATAAGGGATCGGGTGCAGGATTTCCGAAAGGGGGGCGAAAAACCACCCGAAAAATCCCATTGACTTAACATTGCGCCCAACTTTGACGAGTCATAGCTCCGCTCAAGGATTTTATAGAAACATGTGGGTTACAACATTTGAAGAGGGTGGTAGACTCTGTAACAACATGGATCACAATGGGGTGTAAGTTGTACCCCTGGGGTGTAAGAGGTGCCCAAAAATGCCCAATGAAAAGTCAATGGGGCAAAATCCCATAGACTTAACATTGGAAAAATTTTGACGCGTCATAGGTACGAGTGAGGATTTCATAGAAACATGTGGGTTACATTATTTGAAGAGGGTGGTAGGCTATGTAAGAACATACATGACATTGGGGTGTAAGTTGTACCCCTGGGGTGTAAGAGGCACCCGAAAATTCCCATTGACTTATAATGGGGCAGGAAACATGCCCATATAAGGGAATAAAAAAGTTCCAGATGGGATATCTTCGCTTTACAATGTCGTAGAGACACGGGGGTTGGACCGTTTTACTCATGACTCAGAGTGTAATCATTATGGGATGCCAATTTTTTCCCTAGCAACCAAATACAGTACCCTAGCAACAGAGTAAACAAAGCCTTATATCTCCGCACCAGAACATCGTAGAGACACGGGGGTTGGACCTTTTGACTTGTGACTCGGAGTGTAATCATTATGGGATGCCATTTTTTTCCCTAGCAACCAAATACAGTACCCTAGCAACAGAGTAAACAAAGCCTTATATCTCCGCACCAGAACATCGTAGAGACACGGGGGTTGGACCGTTTGACTAGTGACTCAGAGTGTAATCATTATGGGATGCCAATTTTTTCCCTAGCAACCAAATACAGTACCCTAGCAACAGAGTAAACAAAGCCTTATATCTCCGCATCAGAACATCGTAGAGACACGGGGGTTGGACCTTTTGACTTGTGACTCGGAGTGTAATCATTATGGGATGCCAATTTTTTCCCTAGCAACCAAATACAGTACCCTAGCAACAGAGTAAACAAAGCCTTATATCTCCGCATCAGAACATCGTAGAGACACGGGGGTTGGACCGTTTGACTCGTGACTCGGAGTGTAATCATTATGGGATGCCAATTTTTTCCCTAGCAACCAAATACAGTACCCTAGCAACAGAGTAAACAAAACCTTATATCTCCGCATCAGAACATCGTAGAGACACGGGGGTTGGACCGTTTGACTTGTGACTCAGAGTGTAATCATTATGGGATGCCAATTTTTTCCCTAGCAACCAAATACAGTACCCTAGCAACAGAGTAAACAAAACCTTATATCTCCGCATCAGAACATCGTAGAGACACGGGGGTTGGACCGTTTGACTCGTGACTCAGAGTGTAATCATTATGGGATGCCAATTTTTCCCTAGCAACCAAATACAGTACCCTAGCAACAGAGTAAACAAAGCCTTATATCTCCGCATCAGAACATCGTAGAGACACGGGGGTTGGACCGTTTGACTCGTGAATCAGAGTGTAATCACTAGTGGATGCCAATTTTTTCCCTAGCAACCAAATACAGTACCCTAGCAACAGTGTAAACAAAGCCTTATATCTCCGCATCAGAACATCGTAGAGACACGGGGGTTGGACCGTTTTACCCGTGAATCGGCATGTAATCACTAGTGGATGCCAATTTTTTCCCTAGCAACCAAATACAGTACCCTAGCAACAGTGTAAACAAAGCCTTATAACTCAGCATCAGAACATCGTAGAGACACGGGGGTTGGACCGTTTTACTCGTGACTCGGCATGTAATCACTAGTGGATGCCAATTTTTTTCCCTAGCAACCAAATACAGTACCCTAGCAACAGTGTAAACAAAGCCTTATATCTCTGCATCAGAACATCGTAGAGACACGGGGGTTGGACCGTTTTACTCGTGACTCGGCATGTAATCACTAGTGGATGCCAATTTTTTCCCTAGCAACCAAATACAGTACCCTAGCAACAGTGTAAACAAAGCCTTATATCTCCGCATCAGAACATCGTAGAGACACGGGGGTTGGACCGTTTAACTCGTGACTCTGAGTGTAATCACTAGTGGATAGTGGGTTGGAACGTTTTACTTTTGGGTTGGAGTATAATCATATATTGTCCCGAGAATTTTGCCACGGCAAGCACCACTTCACATTTTCTTCAGGAAATGTACCTATCTAGTTATATCTTATTATTCTTATGTCTGCACACTTTTTCGGCGCGTAACTCGTCCCACACGGTTTGTCGTAGACCCATAAATTAGGGCTCAAATCGACCGGCTTATTGAGGAGAGGTGTGCTATGACTTTTATAAGCGATCGGGTGCAGGATTTCCGAAAGGGGGGCGAAAAACCACCCAAAAAATCCCATTGACTTAACATTGCGTCCAACTTTGACGAGTCATAGCTCCGCTCGAGGATTTTGTAGAAACATGTGGGTTACAACATTTGAAGAGGGTGGTAGGCTCTGTAAGAACATGGATCACAATGGGGTGTAAGTTGTACCCCTGGGGTGTAAGAGGTGCCCAAAAGTGCCCCAATGAAAAGTCAATGGGGCAAAATCCCATAGACTTACCATTGCAAAAATTTTGACGGGTCATAGGTCCGAGCCAGGATTTCATAGAAGCATGTGGGTTACTAAATTTGAAGAGGGTGCTAGACTCTGTCAGGACGTCCCCCACAATGGGGTGTAAGGTTACCATAGCAACCATTTTGGGCACCCTAGCAACCTATACCATAGACTGCCATTATAAAATGCCCGGATGGATATCTTTGCACCACAGTGTCATAGAGACATGGGGGTGGGCTCATTTTACTCAGGCATCCAATCAGTCTCTCAGGATCCTTACAGACTTACTAAGCCACGCCCCTAGCAACCAAATTTGAGCACCCTAGCAACCGAATAAACAAAGCCTTATATCTCCGCATCAGAACATCGTAGAGACACGGGGGTTGGACCATTTTACTTGTGACTCGGAGTGTAATCACTGGGCACATCATTGGCCACTCCCAAGCCACGCCCCTAGCAACCAAATACAGTACCCTAGCAACAGAGTAAACAAAGCCTTATATCTCCACATCAGAACATCGTAGAGACATGGGGGTTGGACCGTTTGACTCATGACTCGGACGGTAATCACTAGTGGATGCCATTTTTTTCCCTAGCAACCAAATACAGTACCCTAGCAACAGAGTAAACAAAGCCTTATATCTCCGCATCAGAACATCGTAGAGACACGGGGGTTGGACCGTTTGACTCATGACTCGGAGGGTAATCACTAGTGGATGCAATTTTTTTCCCTAGCAACCAAATACAGTACCCTAGCAACAGAGTAAACAAAGCCTTATATCTCCGCATCAGAACATCGTAGAGACACGGGGGTTGGACCGTTTGACTCGTGACTCGGAGGGTAATCACTAGTGGATGCCATTTTTTTCCTTAGCAACCAAATACAGTACCCTAGCAACAGAGTAAACAAAGCCTTATAACTCCGCATCAGAACATCGTAGAGACACGGGGGTTGGACCGTTTGACTCGTGACTCGGAGGGTAATCACTAGTGGATGCCATTTTTTTCCCTAGCAACCAAATACAGTACCCTAGCAACAGAGTAAACAAAGCCTTATATCTCCGCATCAGAACATCATAGAGACACGGGGGTTGGATCGTTTGACTCGTGACTCGGAGGGTAATCACTAGTGGATGCCATTTTTTTCCTTAGCAACCAAATACAGTACCCTAGCAACAGAGTAAACAAAGCCTTATAACTCCGCATCAGAACATCGTAGAGACACGGGGGTTGGACCGTTTGACTCGTGACTCGGAGGGTAATCACTAGTGGATGCCATTTTTTTCCCTAGCAACCAAATACAGTACCCTAGCAACAGAGTAAACAAAGCCTTATATCTCCGCATCAGAACATCATAGAGACACGGGGGTTGGATCGTTTGACTCGTGACTCGGAGGGTAATCACTAGTGGATGCCATTTTTTTCCTTAGCAACCAAATACAGTACCCTAGCAACAGAGTAAACAAAGCCTTTTATGTCCACATCAGAACATCGCAGAGACACGGGGGTTGGACCGTTTGACTCGTATCTCGGAGTGTAATCACTAGTGGATGCCAATTTTTTCCCTAGCAACCAAATACAGTACCCTAGCAACAGAGTAAACAAAGCCTTATATCTCCGCATCAGAACATTGTAGAGACACGGGGGTTTGACCGTTTGACTCGTGACTCGGAGTGTAATCACTAGTGGATGCCAATTTTCTCCCTAGCAACCAAATACAGTACCCTAGCAACCGAATAAACAAAGCCTTATATCTTCGCATCAGAATATCGTAGAGACATGTGGGTTGAATTGTTTTACTTTTGGCTTGGAGTATAATCATATATTGTCCCCCGAAATTTGCCACGGCAAGCACCACTTCACATTTTCTTAAGGAAATGTACCTATCTAGTTATTATTATTAGTGGTGCTTGCATTTATGCAAGGCATCACTATTACTATTGCTCATACTTATTATTTATTTATATCTTTATTTATTATTCTTATATCTGGACACTTTTTCGGCGCGTAACTCGTCCCACACGGTTTGTCGTAGACCAATAAAACAGGGCTCAAAATGACCGGCTTATTGAGGACACGTCTGCTATGACTTTTATAAGGGATCGGGTGCAGGATTTCCGAAAGGGGGGCGAAAAACCACCCGAAAAATCCCATTGACTTAACATTGCGCCCAACTTTGACGAGTCATAGCTCCGCTCAAGGATTTTATAGAAACATGTGGGTTACAACATTTGAAGAGGGTGGTAGACTCTGTAACAACATGGATCACAATGGGGTGTAAGTTGTACCCCTGGGGTGTAAGAGGTGCCCAAAAATGCCCAATGAAAAGTCAATGGGGCAAAATCCCATAGACTTAACATTGGAAAAATTTTGACGCGTCATAGGTACGAGTGAGGATTTCATAGAAACATGTGGGTTACATTATTTGAAGAGGGTGGTAGGCTATGTAAGAACATACATGACATTGGGGTGTAAGTTGTACCCCTGGGGTGTAAGAGGCACCCGAAAATTCCCATTGACTTATAATGGGGCAGGAAACATGCCCATATAAGGGAATAAAAAAGTTCCAGATGGGATATCTTCGCTTTACAATGTCGTAGAGACACGGGGGTTGGACCGTTTTACTCATGACTCAGAGTGTAATCATTATGGGATGCCAATTTTTTCCCTAGCAACCAAATACAGTACCCTAGCAACAGAGTAAACAAAGCCTTATATCTCCGCACCAGAACATCGTAGAGACACGGGGGTTGGACCTTTTGACTTGTGACTCGGAGTGTAATCATTATGGGATGCCATTTTTTTCCCTAGCAACCAAATACAGTACCCTAGCAACAGAGTAAACAAAGCCTTATATCTCCGCACCAGAACATCGTAGAGACACGGGGGTTGGACCGTTTGACTAGTGACTCAGAGTGTAATCATTATGGGATGCCAATTTTTTCCCTAGCAACCAAATACAGTACCCTAGCAACAGAGTAAACAAAGCCTTATATCTCCGCATCAGAACATCGTAGAGACACGGGGGTTGGACCTTTTGACTTGTGACTCGGAGTGTAATCATTATGGGATGCCAATTTTTTCCCTAGCAACCAAATACAGTACCCTAGCAACAGAGTAAACAAAGCCTTATATCTCCGCATCAGAACATCGTAGAGACACGGGGGTTGGACCGTTTGACTCGTGACTCGGAGTGTAATCATTATGGGATGCCAATTTTTTCCCTAGCAACCAAATACAGTACCCTAGCAACAGAGTAAACAAAACCTTATATCTCCGCATCAGAACATCGTAGAGACACGGGGGTTGGACCGTTTGACTTGTGACTCAGAGTGTAATCATTATGGGATGCCAATTTTTTCCCTAGCAACCAAATACAGTACCCTGGCAACAGAGTAAACAAAACCTTATATCTCCGCATCAGAACATCGTAGAGACACGGGGGTTGGACCGTTTGACTCGTGACTCAGAGTGTAATCATTATGGGATGCCAATTTTTCCCTAGCAACCAAATACAGTACCCTAGCAACAGAGTAAACAAAGCCTTATATCTCCGCATCAGAACATCGTAGAGACACGGGGGTTGGACCGTTTGACTCGTGAATCAGAGTGTAATCACTAGTGGATGCCAATTTTTTCCCTAGCAACCAAATACAGTACCCTAGCAACAGTGTAAACAAAGCCTTATATCTCCGCATCAGAACATCGTAGAGACACGGGGGTTGGACCGTTTTACCCGTGAATCGGCATGTAATCACTAGTGGATGCCAATTTTTTCCCTAGCAACCAAATACAGTACCCTAGCAACAGTGTAAACAAAGCCTTATAACTCAGCATCAGAACATCGTAGAGACACGGGGGTTGGACCGTTTTACTCGTGACTCGGCATGTAATCACTAGTGGATGCCAATTTTTTTCCCTAGCAACCAAATACAGTACCCTAGCAACAGTGTAAACAAAGCCTTATATCTCTGCATCAGAACATCGTAGAGACACGGGGGTTGGACCGTTTTACTCGTGACTCGGCATGTAATCACTAGTGGATGCCAATTTTTTCCCTAGCAACCAAATACAGTACCCTAGCAACAGTGTAAACAAAGCCTTATATCTCCGCATCAGAACATCGTAGAGACACGGGGGTTGGACCGTTTAACTCGTGACTCTGAGTGTAATCACTAGTGGATAGTGGGTTGGAACGTTTTACTTTTGGGTTGGAGTATAATCATATATTGTCCCGAGAATTTTGCCACGGCAAGCACCACTTCACATTTTCTTCAGGAAATGTACCTATCTAGTTATATTTTATTCTTACATCTGCACGTTTTTTCGGCACCTAACTCGTCCCGCACGGTTTGTCGTAGACCCATGAAAGAGGGCTCAAATCGACGGGCTTATTAAGGACACGACTGCTATGACTTTTATAAGCGATCGGGTGCAGGATTTTCGAAAGGGGGGCGAAAAACCACCCGAAAAATCCCATTGACTTAACATTGAGCCCAACTTTGACGAGTCATAGCTCCGCTCGAGGATTTTGTAGAAACATGTAGGTTACAACATTTGGAGAGGGTGGTAGACTCTGTAAGAACATATATCACAATGGGGTGTAAGTTGTACCCCTGGGGTGTAAGAGGCGCCCAAAAGTGCCCCAATGAAAAGTCAATGGGGCGAAAATCCCATAGACTTAACATTGCAAATACTTTGACGGGTCATAGGTACGAGCGAGGATTTCGTAGAAACATGTGGGTTGCTAAAATTAAAGAGGGTGCTAGACTCTGTCAGGACGTCCCCCACAATGGGGTGTAAGGTTACCCTAGCAACCATTTTGGGCACCCTAGCAACCTATCCCATAGACTGCCATTTATAAAATGCCCAGATGGATATCTTTGCACCACAGTGTCACAGAGACATGGGGGTGGGCTCATTTTACTCAGGCATCCAATCAGTCTCTCAGGATCCTTATTGAGGTATTAAGCCACGCCCCTAGCAACCAGTTTTGAGCACCCTAGCAACATAAAATTCAAACAGTTATATCTCCGCATCAGAACATCGTAGAGACATGGGGGTTGGACCGTTTGACTCGTGACTCAGAGTGTAATCATTATGGGATGCCATTTTTTTCCCTAGCAACCAAATACAGTACCCTAGCAACAGAGTAAACAAAGCCTTATATCTCCGCATCAGAACATCGTAGAGACATGGGGGTTGGACCGTTTGACTCGTGACTCAGAGTGTAATCATTATGGGATGCCAATTTTTTCCCTAGCAACCAAATACAGTACCCTAGCAACAGAGTAAACAAAGCCTTATATCTCCGCATCAGAACATCGTAGAGACATGGGGGTTGGACCGTTTGACTCATGACTCGGAGGGTAATCACTAGTGGATGCCATTTTTTCCCCTAGCAACCAAATACAGTACCCTAGCAACAGAGTAAACAAAGCCTTATATCTCCGCATCAGAACATCGTAGAGACATGGGGTTTGGACCGTTTGACTCGTGACTCGGAGGGTAATCACTAGTGGATGCCATTTTTTTCCCTAGCAACCAAATACAGTACCCTAGCAACAGAGTAAACAAAGCCTTATATCTCCGCATCAGAACATCGTAGAGACACGGGGGTTGGATCGTTTGACTCGTGACTCGGAGGGTAATCACTAGTGGATGCCATTTTTTTCCTTAGCAACCAAATACAGTACCCTAGCAACAGAGTAAACAAAGCCTTATATCTCCGCATCAGAACATCGTAGAGACACGGGGGTTGGACCGTTTGACTCATGACTCGGAGGGTAATCACTAGTGGATGCCATTTTTTCCCTAGCAACCAAATACAGTACCCTAGCAACAGAGTAAACAAACCCTTATATCTCCGCATCAGAACATCGTAGAGACACGGGGTTTGGACCGTTTGACTCGTGACTCGGAGTGTAATCACTAGTGGATGCCAATTTTCTCCCTAGCAACCAAATACATTACCCTAGCAACAGAGTAACAAAGCCTTTTATCTCCACATCAGAACATCGCAGAGACACGGGGGTTGGACCGTTTGACTCGTATCTCGGAGTGTAATCACTAGTGGATGCCAATTTTTTCCCTAGCAACCAAATACAGTACCCTAGCAACAGAGTAAACAAAGCCTTATATCTCCGCATCAGAACATCGTAGAGACACGGGGGTTTGACCGTTTGACTCGTGACTCGGAGTGTAATCACTAGTGGATGCCAATTTTCTCCCTAGCAACCAAATACAGTACCCTAGCAACCGAATAAACAAAGCCTTATATCTTCACATCAGAATATCGTAGAGACATGTGGGCTGAATTGTTTTACTTTTGGCTTGGAGTATAATCATATATTGTCCCCCGAAATTTGCCACGGCAAGCACCACTTCACATTTTCTTCAGGAAATGTACCTATCTAGTTTATAATTATTATTCTTCTTTTTCTGGACACTTTTTCGGCGCGTAACTCGTCCTGCACGGTTTAACGTAGTCCCACGAAAGAGGGCTCAAATCGACCGGATTACTGAGGAGAGGTGTGCTATGACTTTTATAAGGGATCGGGTGCAGGATTTCTGAAAGTGGGGCGAAAAACCACCCGAAAAATCCCATTGACTTAACATTGCGCCCAACTTTGACAGGTCATAGCTCCGCTCGAGGATTTTATAGAAACATGTGGGTTACAACATTTGAAGAGGGTGGTAGGCTCTGTAAGAACATGGATCACAATGGGGTGTAAGTTGTACCCCTGGGGTGTAAGAGGCACCCAAAAATTCCCATTGACTTATAATGGGGCAGGAAACATGCCCATATAAGGGAATAAAACAGTTCCAGATGGGATATCTTTGCTTTACAGTGTCGTAGAGATAAGTGGGTGGGCTCATTTCACTCGGGCATCCAATCAGTCTCTCAGGATCATCCCAGAGCTATTAAGCCACGCCCCTAGCAACAATTTTGGGCACCCTAGCAACATCTCCCTTAGACTGCCATTATAAAATACCCAGAAGGATATCTTTGCTTCACACTGTCATAGAGACATAGGGGTGGGCTCATTTTACTCAGGCATCCAATCAGTCTCTCAGGATCCTTTCATAGGTATTAAGCCACGCCCCTAGCAACCACTTTTGAGCACCCTAGCAACTTAAAATTCAAACAGTTATATCTCGGCATCAGAACATCGTAGAGACACGGGGGTTGGACCGTTTGACTCGTGACTCAGAGTGTAATCATTATGGGATGCCAATTTTTTCCCTAGCAACCAAATACAGTACCCTAGCAACAGAGTAAACAAAGCCTTATATCTCCGTATCAGAACATCGTAGAGACACGGGGGTTGGACCGTTTGACTTGTGAGTCGGAGTGTAATCATTATGGGATGCCAATTTTTTTCCCTAGCAACCAAATACAGTACCCTAGCAACAGAGTAAACAAAGCCTTATATCTCCGCATCAGAACATCGTAGAGACACGGGGGTTGGACCGTTTGACTCGTGACTCAGAGTGTAATCATTATGGGATGCCAATTTTTTCCCTAGCAACCAAATACAGTACCCTAGCAACAGAGTAAACAAAGCTTATATCTCCGCATCAGAACATCGTAGAGACATGGGGTTTGGACCGTTTGACTCGTGACTCGGAGGGTAATCACCAGTGGATGCCATTTTTTCCCTAGCAACCAAATACAGTACCCTAGCAACAGAGTAAACAAAGCCTTATATCTCCGCATCAGAACATCGTAGAGACACGGGGGTTGGACCGTTTGACTCATGACTCGGAGGGTAATCACTAGTGGATGCCATTTTTTTCCCTAGCAACCAAATACAGTACCCTAGCAACAGAGTAAACAAAGCCTTATATCTCCGCATCAGAACATCGTAGAGACACGGGGGTTGGACCGTTTGACTCGTGACTTGGAGTGTAATCATTATGGGATGCCAATATTTTCCCTAGCAACCAAATACAGTACCCTAGCAACAGAGTAAACAAAGCCTTATATCTCCGCATCAGAACAACGTAGAGACACGGGGGTTGGCCCGTTTTACTTGTGGCTTGGAGTATGATCATTATGGGATGCCAATTTTCTCCCTAGCAACCAAATACACTACCCTAGCAACCGAATACACAAAGCCTTATATCTCCGCATCAGAACATCGTAGAGACACGGGGTTTGGACCGTTTGACTCATGACTCGGAGCGTAATCACTAGTGGCTGCCATTTTTTTCCCTAGCAACCAAATGCAGGACCCTAGCAACAGAGTAAACAAAGCCTTATATCTCCGCATCCGAACATCGTAGAGACACGGGGGTTGGACCGTTTGACTCGTGACTCAGAGTGTAATCACTATGGGATGCCAATTTTTTCCCTAGCAACCAAATACAGTACCCTAGCAACAGAGTAAACAAAGCCTTATATCTCCGCATCAGAACATCGTAGAGACACGGGGGTTGGACCGTTTGACTCGTGACTCAGAGTGTAATCACTATGGGATGCCAATTTTTTCCCTAGCAACCAAATACAGTACCCTAGCAACAGAGTAAACAAAGCCTTATATCTCTGCATCAGAACATCGTAGAGACACGGGGGTTGGACCGTTTTACTTTTGGCATGGAGTATAATCATAAATTGTCCCTTGAATTTTGCCACGGCAAGCACCACTCACATTTTCTTCAGGAAATGTACCTATCTAGTTATTATTATTCTTCTTCTGATCCCTACTTTTTCTGACTGTAACTCCTCCTAGAGCTTTCAAGCTACACCCACAAAACTTTACAAAACTTTTAAGACTGGTCCGTAGATTTATGCTATGACTTTTCTAACTGATGGGACCTTCCGAATTCCTAAACGGGGGGCTCAAACACCCCAAAATTTCCATTGACTTAACATTGAGACAAACTTTGACGAGTCATAGCTGCGAGTGAGAAACTTGTAGAAACTTGTGGGTTACCACATTTAAGGAGGCTGACAGGCTCTGTAAGAACATACATCACAATGGGGTGTAAGCTGTACCCCTGGGGTGTAAGAGGCCCCCAAAATTTCCCATTGACTTATAATGGGGCAGGAAACATGCCCATATAAAGGAATAAAAGCGTCCCAGATGGAATATCTTCACTTTAGAGTGTCGTAGAGACATGGGGGTTGGACCGTTTTACTTGTGGTTTGAAGGTTGATCATTATGGGATGCCAATTTTCTCCCTAGCAACCAAACTTAGTACCCTAGCAACGGAATAAACAAAGCCTTATATCTCCGCTTCAGAACATCATAGAGACACGGGGGTTGGACCGTTTTACTTGTGGCTTGAAGGTTGATCATTATGGGATGTCGATTTTCTCCCTAGCAACCAAACTTAGTACCCTAGCAACGGAATAAACAAAGCCTTGTATCTCCGCATCAGAACATCATAGAGACACGGGGGTTGGACCGTTTTACTTGTGGCTTGAAGGTTGATTATTATGGGATGCCAATTTCCTCCCTAGCAACCAAACTTAGTACCCTAGCAACGGAATAAACAAAGCCTTATATCTCAGCATCAGAACATTGTAGAGACACGGGGTTGGACCGTTTTACTTGTGGCTTTAAGTGTGATCATTATGGGATGCCATTTTTCTCCCTAGCAACCAAACTTAGTACCCTAGCAACGGAATAAACAAAGCCTTATATCTCCGCTTCAGAACATCATAGAGACACGGGGGTTGGACCGTTTTACTTGTGGCTTGAAGGTTGATCATTATGGGATGCCAATTTTCTCCCTAGCAACCAAACTTAGTACCCTAGCAACGGAATAAACAAAGCCTTATATCTCCGCTTCAGAACATCATAGAGACACGGGGGTTGGACCGTTTTACTTGTGGCTTGAAGGTTGATCATTATGGGATGCCAATTTTCTCCCTAGCAACCAAACTTAGTACCCTAGCAACGGAATAAACAAAGCCTTATATCTCCGCTTCAGAACATCATAGAGACACGGGGGTTGGACCGTTTTACTTGTGGCTTGAAGGTTGATCATTATGGGATGTCGATTTTCTCCCTAGCAACCAAACTTAGTACCCTAGCAACGGAATAAACAAAGCCTTGTATCTCCGCATCAGAACATCATAGAGACACGGGGGTTGGACCGTTTTACTTGTGGCTTGAAGGTTGATTATTATGGGATGCCAATTTCCTCCCTAGCAACCAAACTTAGTACCCTAGCAACGGAATAAACAAAGCCTTATATCTCAGCATCAGAACATTGTAGAGACACGGGGGTTGGACCGTTTTACTTGTGGCTTTAAGTGTGATCATTATGGGATGCCATTTTTCTCCCTAGCAACCAAACTTAGTACCCTAGCAACGGAATAAACAAAGCCTTATATCTCCGCTTCAGAACATCATAGAGACACGGGGGTTGGACCGTTTTACTTGTGGCTTGAAGGTTGATCATTATGGGATGCCAATTTTCTCCCTAGCAACCAAACTTAGTACCCTAGCAACGGAATAAACAAAGCCTTATATCTCCGCTTCAGAACATCATAGAGACACGGGGGTTGGACCGTTTTACTTGTGGCTTGAAGGTTGATCATTATGGGATGCCAATTTTCTCCCTAGCAACCAAACTTAGTACCCTAGCAACGGAATAAACAAAGCCTTATATCTCCGCTTCAGAACATCATAGAGACACGGGGGTTGGACCGTTTTACTTGTGGCTTGAAGGTTGATCATTATGGGATGCCAATTTTCTCCCTAGCAACCAAACTTAGTACCCTAGCAACGGAATAAACAAAGCCTTATATCTCCGCTTCAGAACATCATAGAGACAAGGGGGTTGGACCGTTTTACTTGTGGCTTGAAGGTTGATCATTATGGGATGCCAATTTTCTCCCTAGCAACCAAACTTAGTACCCTAGCAACGGAATAAACAAAGCCTTATATCTCCGCTTCAGAACATCATAGAGACACGGGGGTTGGACCGTTTTACTTGTGGCTTGAAGGTTGATCATTATGGGATGCCAATTTTCTCCCTAGCAACCAAACTTAGTACCCTAGCAACTGAACAAACAAGGCCTTATATCTCCACAACAGAACATCATAGAGACACGGGGGTTGGACCGTTTTACTTGTGGCTTGAAATGTGATCATTATGGGATGCCAATTTTCTCCCTAGCAACCAAACTTAGTACCCTACCAACGGAACAAACAAAGCCTTGTATCTCCGCATCAGAACATCATAGAGACACGGGGGTTGGACCGTTTTACTTGTGGCTTGAAGTGTAATCATTATGGGATGTCGATTTTCTCCCTAGCAACCAAACTTAGTACCCTAGCAACAGAACAAACAAAGCCTTACATCTCCGCATCAGAACATCATAGAGACATGGGGGTTGGACCGTTTTACTTGTGGCTTGAAGTGTAATCATTATGGGATGCCAATTTTCTGCCTAGCAACCAAACTTAGTACCCTAGCAACTGAACAAACAAAGCCTTATATCTCCGCATCAGAACATCATAGAGACATGGGGGTTGGGTCTTTATACATGTTAGCTTTATGCTGACTTTATGCTAAATCATGTTAGCTTCATGCTAAATCAGGCTAGCTTTATGCTAAATTATGTTAGCTTTATTTTAAAAAGCTTCATACTTAAGCATACTAACAACAAGATAGCCTACTAAACCAGACTTCTGTCAAACTTCTGTCAAACTTCTGTCAAACTGTCTTAAACGTTCAGACCAGGCTTTGTCAAGCCAACATAAAGTTTGTCCTCAAACTTTAATATCTAGTTATTATTATTATTCTTCTTCTGATCCCTACTTTTTCTGACTGTAACTCCTCCTAGAGCTTTCAAGCTACACCCACAAAACTTTACAAAACTTTTAAGACTGGTCCGTAGATTTATGCTATGACTTTTCTAACTGATGGGACCTTCCGAATTCCTAAACGGGGGGCTCAAACACCCCAAAATTTCCATTGACTTAACATTGAGACAAACTTTGACGAGTCATAGCTGCGAGTGAGAAACTTGTAGAAACTTGTGGGTTACCACATTTAAGGAGGCTGACAGGCTCTGTAAGAACATACATCACAATGGGGTGTAAGCTGTACCCCTGGGGTGTAAGAGGCCCCCAAAATTTCCCATTGACTTATAATGGGGCAGGAAACATGCCCATATAAAGGAATAAAAGCGTCCCAGATGGAATATCTTCACTTTAGAGTGTCGTAGAGACATGGGGGTTGGACCGTTTTACTTGTGGCTTGAAGGTTGATCATTATGGGATGCCATTTTTCTCCCTAGCAACCAAACTTAGTACCCTAGCAACGGAATAAACAAAGCCTTATTTCTCCGCTTCAGAACATCATAGAGACACGGGGTTGGACCGTTTTACTTGTGGCTTGAAGGTTGATCATTATGGGATGCCAATTTTCTCCCTAGCAACCAAACTTAGTACCCTAGCAACGGAATGAACAAAGCCTTATATCTCAGCATCAGAACATCATAGAGACATGGGGGTTGGACCGTTTTACTTGTGGCTTGAAGGTTGATCATTATGGGATGCCATTTTTCTCCCTAGCAACCAAACTTAGTACCCTAGCAACGGAATAAACAAAGCCTTATTTCTCCGCTTCAGAACATCATAGAGACACGGGGTTGGACCGTTTTACTTGTGGCTTGAAGGTTGATCATTATGGGATGCCAATTTTCTCCCTAGCAACCAAACTTAGTACCCTAGCAACGGAATGAACAAAGCCTTATATCTCAGCATCAGAACATCATAGAGACATGGGGGTTGGACCGTTTTACTTGTGGCTTGAAGGTTGATCATTATGGGATGCCAATTTTCTCCCTAGCAACCAAACTTAGTACCCTAGCAACGGAATAAACAAAGCCTTATATCCTCGCTTCAGAACATCTTAGAGACACCGGGGTTGGACCGTTTTACTTGTGGCTTGAAGGTTGATCATTATGGGATGCCAATTTTCTCCCTAGCAACCAAACTTAATACCCTAGCAACGGAATAAACAAAGCCTTATATCTCCGCTTCAGAACATCATAGAGACACGGGGGTTGGACTGTTTTACTTGTGGCTTGAAGGTTGATCATTATGGGATGCCAATTTTCTCCCTAGCAACCAAACTTAGTACCCTAGCAACGGAATAAACAAAGCCTTATATCTCCGCTTCAGAACATCTTAGAGACACCGGGGTTGGACCGTTTTACTTGTGGCTTGAAGGTTGATCATTATGGGATGCCATTTTTCTCCCTAGCAACCAAACTTAGTACCCTAGCAACGGAATAAACAAAGCCTTATTTCTCCGCTTCAGAACATCTTAGAGACATGGGGGTTGGACCGTTTTACTTGTGGCTTGAAGGTTGATCATTATGGGATGCCATTTTTCTCCCTAGCAACCAAACTTAGTACCCTAGCAACGGAATAAACAAAGCCTTATTTCTCCGCTTCAGAACATCATAGAGACACGGGGTTGGACCGTTTTACTTGTGGCTTGAAGGTTGATCATTATGGGATGCCAATTTTCTCCCTAGCAACCAAACTTAGTACCCTAGCAACGGAATGAACAAAGCCTTATATCTCAGCATCAGAACATCATAGAGACATGGGGGTTGGACCGTTTTACTTGTGGCTTGAAGGTTGATCATTATGGGATGCCAATTTTCTCCCTAGCAACCAAACTTAGTACCCTAGCAACGGAATAAACAAAGCCTTATATCTCCGCTTCAGAACATCTTAGAGACACCGGGGTTGGACCGTTTTACTTGTGGCTTGAAGGTTGATCATTATGGGATGCCAATTTTCTCCCTAGCAACCAAACTTAGTACCCTAGCAACGGAATAAACAAAGCCTTATATCTCCGCTTCAGAACATCATAGAGACACGGGGGTTGGACCGTTTTACTTGTGGCTTGAAGGTTGATCATTATGGGATGCCAATTTTCTCCCTAGCAACCAAACTTAGTACCCTAGCAACGGAATAAACAAAGCCTTATATCTCCGCTTCAGAACATCATAGAGACACGGGGTTGGACCGTTTTACTTGTGGCTTGAAGGTTGATCATTATGGGATGCCAATTTTCTCCCTAGCAACCAAACTTAGTACCCTAGCAACGGAATAAACAAAGCCTTATATCTCCGCTTCAGAACATCATAGAGACACGGGGGTTGGACCGTTTTACTTGTGGCTTGAAGGTTGATCATTATGGGATGCCAATTTTCTCCCTAGCAACCAAACTTAGTACCCTAGCAACGGAATAAACAAAGCCTTATATCTCCGCTTCAGAACATCATAGAGACACGGGGTTGGACCGTTTTACTTGTGGCTTGAAGGTTGATCATTATGGGATGCCAATTTTCTCCCTAGCAACCAAACTTAGTACCCTAGCAATGGAATAAATGTTAGCTTCATTCTAGCTTCATGCTAATCATGTTAGCTTCATGCTAGCTTCATGCTAATCATGCTAGCATCATGCTAGCTTCATGCTAATCATGTTAGCTTCATGTTAGCTTCATGCTAATCATGTTAGCTTCATGCTAGCTTCATACTTATCATGCTAACATCATGCTAGCTTCATGCTAATCATGCTAGCTTCATGCTAATCATGCTAACTTCATGCTAATCATGCTAACAGCCAGATAGCCTACTAAAATAAACTTCTGTCAAACCATTTTAAATGTTCAGGCTACGCTTTTTCAAGCCAACATAAAGTTTGTCCTCAAACTTTAATATCTAGTTATTGCTCATACTTATTATTATTTATTTATTTATTCTTATATCTGGACACTTTTTCGGCGCGTAACTCGTCCCGCACGGTTTGTCGTAGACCAATGAAACAGGGCTCAAAACGACCGGCTTGTTGAGGACACGTCTGCTATGACTTTTATAAGCGATCGGGTGCAGGATTTCCGAAAGGGGGGCGAAAAACCACCCGAAAAATCCCATTGACTTAACATTGCGCCCAACTTTGACGGGTCATAGCTCCGATGGAGGATTTTGTAGAAACATGTGGGTTATAACATTTGAAGAGGGGGGTAGGCTCTGTAAGAACATACATCACAATGGGGTGTAAGTTGTACCCCTGGGGTGTAAGAGGCACCCGAAAATTCCCATTGACTTATAATGGGGCAGGAAACATGTCCATATAAGGGAATAAAACAGTTCCAGATGGGATATCTTTGCTTTACAGTGTCGTAGAGATAAGTGGGTGGGCTCATTTTACTCGGGCATCCAATCAGTCTCTCAGGATCATCCCAGAGCTATTAAGCCACGCCCCTAGCAACAATTTTGGGCACCCTAGCAACATCTCCCATAGACTGCCATTATAAAATGCCCAGATGGATATCTTTGCACCACAGTGTCATAGAGACATGGGGGTGGGCTCATTTTACTCAGGCATCCAATCAGTCTCTCAGGATACTTACATAGGTATAAGCCACGCCCCTAGCAACCACTTTTGAGCACCCTAGCAACACAAAATTCAAACAGTTATATCTCGGCATCTGAACATCGTAGAGACACGGGGGTTGGACCGTTTGACTCATGACTCAGAGTGTAATCATTATGGGATGCCAATTTTTTCCCTAGCAACCAAATACAGTACCCTAGCAACAGAGTAAACAAAGCCTTATATCTCCGCATCAGAACATCGTAGAGACACAGGGGTTGGACCGTTTGACTCGTGACTCGGAGTGTAATCATTATGGGATGCCAATTTTTTTCCCTAGCAACCAAATACAGTACCCTAGCAACAGAGTAAACAAAGCCTTATATCTCCGCATCAGAACATCGTAGAGACACGGGGGTTGGACCGTTTGACTTGTGACTCGGAGTGTAATCATTATGGGTTGCCAATTTTTTCCCTAGCAACCAAATACAGTACCCTAGCAACAGAGTAAACAAAGCCTTATATCTCCGCATCAGAACATCGTAGAGACACGGGGGTTGGACCGTTTGACTCGTGACTCGGAGTGTAATCATTATGGGATGACAATTTTTTCCCTAGCAACCAAATACAGTACCCTAGCAACAGAGTAAACAAAGCCTTATATCTCCGCATCAGAACATCGTAGAGACACGGGGGTTGGACCATTTGACTTGTGACTCAGAGTGTAATCACTATGGGATGCCAATTTTTTCCCTAGCAACCAAATACAGTACCCTAGCAACAGAGTAAACAAAGCCTTATATCTCGGCATCAGAACATCGTAGAGACACGGGGGTTGGACCGTTTGACTTATGACTCGGCGTGTAATCACTATGGGATGCCAATTTTTTCCCTAGCAACCAAATACAGTACCCTAGCAACAGAGTAAACAAAGCCTTATATCTCCGCATCAGAACATCGTAGAGACACGGGGGTTGGACCATTTGACTCGTGACTCAGAGTGTAATCACTATGGGATGCAAATTTTTTCCCTAGCAACCAAATACAGTACCCTAGCAACAGAGTAAACAAAGCCTTATATCTCCGCATCAGAACATCGTAGAGACACGGGGGTTGGACCATTTGACTTGTGACTCAGAGTGTAATCACTATGGGATGCAATTTTTTTCCCTAGCAACCAAATACAGTACCCTAGCAACAGAGTAAACAAAGCCTTATATCTCCGCATCAGCACATCGTAGAAACACAGGTGTTGGACCATTTGACTCGTGACTCAGAGTGTAATCACTATGGGATGCCAATTTTTACCTAGCAACCAAATACAGTACCCTAGCAACAGAGTAAACAAAGCCTTATATCTCGGCATCAGAACATCGTAGAGACACGGGGGTTGGACCGTTTGACTCGTGACTCGGAGGGTAATCACTAGTGGATGCCATTTTTTTCCCTAGCAACCAAATACAGTACCCTAGCAACAGAGTAAACAAAGCCTTATATCTCCGCATCAGAACATCGTAGAGACACGGGGTTTGGACCGTTTGACTCGTGACTCGGAGGGTAATCACTAGTGGATGCCATTTTTTTCCCTAGCAACCAAATACAGTACCCTAGCAACAGAGTAAACAAAGCCTTATATCTCCGCATCAGAACATCGTAGAGACACGGGAGTTGGATCGTTTTACTTTTGGCTTGGAGTATAATCATATATGGTCCCCAGAATTTTGCCACGGCAAGCACCACTCACATTTTCTTCAGGAAATGTACCTATCTAGTTATTATTATTCTTCTGGTCCACACTTTTTCTCACAGTAACTCCTCCTAGAGCTTTCAAGCTACACCCACAAAACTTTACAAAACTTTTAAGACTGGTACGTAGATTGGTGCTATGACTTTTCTAACTGATGGGACCTACCGAATTCCTAAACGGGGCGCTCAAACACCCCAAATTTTCCATTGACTTAACATTGCGACAAACTTTGACGGGTCATAGCTGCCAGCGAGAAATTTTTAGAAACTTGTGGGTTACCACATTTGAAGAGGCTGGCAGGCACTGTAAGAACATACATCACATTGGGGTGTAAGTTTCACCCTTGGGGTGTAAGGGGCACCCAAATTTCCCCATTGACTTATAATGGGGCAGGGAACATGCCCATATAAGGGAATAAAAGCGTCCCAGATGGAATATCTTCACTTTAGAGTGTCGTAGAGACATGGGGGTGGGCTCAATTTAGTCAGGCATCCAATCAGTCTCTCAGGATCGCCCCATAGCTATTAAGCCACGCCCCTAGCAACCATTTTTGGGCACCCTAGCAACATATCCCATAGACTGCCATTATAAAATGCCCAGATAGATATCTTTGCAGCACAGTGTCACAGAGACATGGGGGTGGGCTCATTTTACTCAGGCATCCAAGCAACCAAATATGAGCACCCTAGCAACATAATAAACAAAGCCTTATATCTCTGGATCCGAACATCATAGAGACATGGGGGTTGGGTCTTTTGGTCATGTTAGCCTTATGCTAGCTCCATGCTAAGTCATACTAGCTTCATGCTAGTTTCGTGCTAGCTTTATGCTAATTTCATAATAAATCTTGCTAACTTCATGCTAATCATGTTAGCATCATTCATACTAATTCATGTTAGCATCATGCTAACTTCATGCTAATTCATGTTAGCATCGTGCTAGCTTCATGCTAATTCATTTTAGCTTCGTGCTAGCTTCATGCTAATTCATGTTAGCATCATGCTAGCTTCATGCTAATTCATGTTAGCATCATGCTAGCTTCATGCTAATTCATGTTAGCATCATGCTAGCTTCATGCTTATTCATGTTAGCATCATGCTAGCTTCATGCTTATTCATGTTAGCATCATGCTAGTGTGGGATTTTTATGTTGTTTTATTAATCAGTATGTTATGTTATAATTCATATGTGCCATTAGGTTTTCTGTGCTGAGATATGTGAGTAAATGTCTGTGTGTAAAGTTGAGAGGCTGTGGTTTCGGTTGGGGGAGAGACCAGCAAACGCTGATAACAAAGCCCTGAAGAGAAAACACGCAGAACAGATGGTTTCAATAAACAAGTTGTTTGCTTTATAACTATGTTATATTTAGAGAAAGTGAAAATTAGTATGTTTAACTAATGAATGCATTTAACCAATTCATGAACAATGGAGTACTGTTGTGTTGTTGAATAATTATGTTTTACATATTTACTGCCTACATTTCATGCTGATTGCTAAAAGTGTTAAAGTTACAAAGATGTCCAAATAAGGACTGTGGAAATTGATTTTGTTCCATGTTATATTTCTTTAATTAATCATTTTATTCTATAAACATTGTGTGTTTTATATATGCACTGAGCTATTATGTAGAAATGAGGTGTTTGTGTTTGAGAGTGGAAAGTTACCAGCTTTTGTGTGTGTGCTGCAAGGAGGATTAACTAGGAATTTACATCTGGTATGGATCAAGATAAGAGAGAGGTCTGAGGGGGAAAAGTATTTAATGATGTTATTAACTAATGCTTTAATATTCACAGGATGAAATATGCAATGTATTTCTTACTTAATCAGTATTAATCATTGAATAATTGATGTAGTAAATATAAGATGTTGTCTTTGATAAATGTGTATTAACCAATGAAATGAAGGTTGCATACAGAATAACTTAATGGGGGCAGGGCAGCTCAACCTTGAAGAACAGAATCTCCTGTGTGTGTGTGTGTGTGTGTGTGTGTGTCTGTGTGTGTATGTGTGTGTGTGTGTTTTCTTTCCTAACAGATGGTTTTTAATAATGATTAAAGTGTTTGCTTAGAAGTAGTATTGCAGTAAAAGATTTAATATGTGTTTATCTATCTAAAGAAGTTAATGTGTGCCATATTCATATAACCAATTTTACAAATAATGAAATGATGTCATGATATTGAAATATGTTTTACATAATAATCACTTTCATCTTACAGCTTATGTTTTTTATAAATGAATGTTTTATTAATGATTTGTTTCTAAGAAAGCATTATAACATGCTATTCAAAGTGGAGGAGTACTGGAGAAGAACTGCAGGGCTCCCAGGGATGAGAGGAGAACAGATTGTTTTTTCTTTGTCTATGTGTGTCCATCTTTGCCTACAGGCTAAAATTGGGTGTGGTGATGGAGTCAGATGGACGAGGGGAACGGCCTTTGTGGGTGGAGATTTTCTGAAGAAAGATCGACGTCACATATTTTATAAATAAGCATGTTACTTCCTGAGCTGGTTGTTCGCTACTTGAGAGGACCCAGCGCTGTTAAACTTTTTCAATCTGATCAATAAATATTTGAACTTAGATATTCGTATCTTGTGCCTTTCCTCTAAATTACACGCAATGGACGCCTTAAAGTCCAACAATTGGTGACCGCCGACGTTTTGTGGAGGGAAAGGAGAGAGTGAGAGGAAGGAGGGTTTCACATTGAAGAAACCAGAGTGAGGAGACCATCAAGTGTCAACACTGGCATAAAAAGGAAAATTTTATCTTTGATATCAGTCAGGAGTGGTTTGATCTGTCTCCTGAAAGAGCAGAAATTTTAATATTTTAAAGTAAACCTGAGTGATTTAAAGATCTAATTTAAGTATGCAGCAAGGAGCTTTACATACTGACTTATAACTGGTCCTTTTGCACTTAAAACAATTGATACTGATTTATTTTGTTCCTTGCAGTAGCTCAGTAGAGTCTTTGAATATGTTAAAAACTAATCAAACTAAATAAAGTTTATTTGAGCTTTTGTGTGAAGTAATCTTGTTAAATCTGATTTTATGAAATTGGTATTGAATAAAGAATCGTTCAGGAACCGGTATAGAAGTCAATGTATTGGTCTCAGAATCAAAAACTTTTTGAACAATACCCTGCCCTAATCAAAACAACTTTCTATTAATTTGCATAGACCCTGTCCAATGAGATCCTCAGAAAACAAGTGGACCCAAACCATGCCCCCAGATCTCCTCACTTTTAGAGTGATGGCTTCAGGTTTTACCTTTAATAAAGGTTGTTACTTAGGTATTAATAAGTCAGTTATCTTAGTTGAAAGTAAATTAGACAGTCCAGAGTTAGAGAGAACCATTAGTAAGAGAAATGTATTTTATCAATACATAGGATATGAATTTACCATTCTTCTCCTTTTGCAGTCCAAATTAAGAATTGCCAAATGTTAAATGAGTATCTACAATACATCAGGTTATAATCAAAAAGCCACATTTATAGTCTTGCTATTTATGCCAGGACAACAAATTCAGCAATCAAATAATTTTTTTTAAAGTACAATTACAAGGACAGCATTGCATAAATACACACTTTACTTTTTCTCCCACTTGCAACGTAACCATTTCAAATGTCTTCAACAAAGGTATAATAGAAAACATTCTTACCATGCCAGGATTGTCTACGAGCCTGGGGAACTCTTTCACGATTTCTGAAATTGTTTTCGACCCATTGTTGCGAATCCACCTGCCTCTGTAAACAGCCGTTTCCTTCATGTAACTTTCAACTTCAGAGATAGGATATTTGTGCATCTTCAACCAGTCCACCATCTCCTGAAACTTCTCTGGAGGCACTGCATTTTCTGATTAATAAGGATGATAAAATGCCAGTATAAAGCTACTGTGGTATTATGGGTCAGTAAAAAACTTTTTGTAATAAAAAATAAAGAATTTAATCAAGAATTTCCTGATCACTAAAGGATGCTCAATGTCAGTCAACCTTGTGCATGCCTGTTTGTCTGTGTGAGCGGAAAAATCTGGCATTTGTGAACTGTGTGTGGACTGTCAGAAACAGAATAACTATAGACAGTTTCAGTAGACCCACACATGTTGTGGCAGTTATGCGCCTGAACCAAAGTGAACTTCCGTTCTGATTTATTTATCGGTCTGGTTAGTGGCTTAAACTGACCTCTGAAACAAATACCTTGTTGAAAATAAAATATTTTGGTTTGCTAGAGACAATGGGAGACAATGAGCATGGATCACAACTGTGCAGAGAGGTTTGCCATTAATTTTAGAGAGTTACATTAGCACAGTGTAATAGTTGATAAACATTAGATATGATATATGAACAAAGGTAATTTAGTTGTCATTTATTTCCCTTGTTAATGAAAATCTGTTGGAAATTACATTTAGCACAAAAATGCTTTAAATTAATTACCTGTTGTAGTGGCACTTTGATCCTGCTGTGGTTCAAGGCGACTTGATGGGTTTAGTTTTCTTATTCTTTTTCTGATGTTTCTCAGACGCTCTTCCAAAAATCCAGTAGCAGGCCGGTGTTTTCGGCCAGGTGTGTACCAAGCTCCCTGTAACAATAGAATTAATTCAGCTCAAAGTGACCAAGACATGTGAGGCATATATGTTAATTTTCTTCATTTATAGGCAACGATTAGCATTACTTAAATTTTTTGTAACATTAATTCAAATTTTCCTTTAATCTGTATGTTTTTTCTAAATACTAATTGTTTTTTATGTAAAGCTGATTTTACTTACGTAGCTACTGCCTGTATTATCTTTCAGACAGGGAAATTCATATACCAATGCCATGGCAAGTGTCTTCTTGGTTTCTGATGATGGCCTGTTATGTAGACAACAGCAGTTGATTATGAACTTTTGTAAAAAAAAAGCAGCAAAATTATAAGCTATTGCAGAGGTCTGTGTGATCTTTCTTATGCTGCGTTTACACCAACCGCTGTAGAGGCGTGAAGCGCGAGTGATTTCAATGTTAAGTCAATGTGAAGGCGCGTTGACGCGCATCAGGAGGTCCCGCGGTGCGGAAGAGACGTTCGCCACGGAAGAGACGTTCGGCGCGGAAGACGCGTTTGGCGCAAATTGAACGTTGTGCACGGTTCACGCGAATTTGCGGCTGACGCCCAAGTTAAAAAATTTGAACTTTGGGGGAATTTCGCGCCGCGTTAACCAATCAGGAGCCTGCTTGCTGCTGTTGTGGCAGCCCCGCCCGGAGTCACTCATTCAACCAACGCTTGATATTGTCCGTAAGCAGTCACCCGGAGCTATACGACACAAGTTCGTATTTCTAAAGAGGAGACAGGAATAAAAAGGACCTCACTTGGAAGAGTGTAAGTGAGGACATGGGCAACCTGGTAAGTTGTAATACACATTTCACTTTTGAGTCACGTAACGTTTATCGACCCATGTCGTTTATTTTCCCCCTATAGTAAGGTTACCAAATAAAAACTGGTAACTCCCTCGATAAATGCACAATCAACATCAGTCATCTTGCAAACAGACAACCGCATAGCACTTGCCCCTCCCACAAGAAGCGGAGTTTGCCTCTGACGTGCGTCAAATGCTTGCTTTTTCTGCGCGTCTACTCCGCTCTACATGCGCAAATGCATCCAAATTGTTCAAGCGGCAAACCACGCACGGTAGACGAACTCAGCATTAGACGTCACTTATAAATAATGTTGGTATTTTCATGTTCAAACACAGCACACACTAGAGTTGGACAAAAAAAAATATTGCCTGCGATTCTCATGCGGTGTTCAGTAGTAAAGCGCCATCACCTACTTTTAGATAGAGGGGCATTTACTACCCAGAGCGGTATTTCACCGAGAACCTAGGCAAAAGCGCATACATTATGGGAGCCGATTTTCAGCTATTATGAATGAGATTTTGCCTAGCTTTCGGTATAATTTGTCTCTCTGTAATAAATGCCGCTCCATCTGAAAGCAGGTGATGGCGAATTACTACTAATCAACGAACCGGCTTTACTGATAAGACACGCATGAGAATCAGAGAATGACAGTCAATTTTTTTGCCCAGTTCTAATATACACCGAACGCGAAGCATCGCGCTTATCGCTCTAGATTACTTGCGGAATTTAACTTTGCGTCTGTGTTTGTGTCTTTGCATTGACTTTTGCGTTTGATGTGTACGCCCCATAAGACTTGCTATAAAAAAGATAATGGTACATTATGTCTTCTAAGCATTTATATATAGCTACTTTATGTTCGCAGGCTAATTTAAATGTAGCTCACTCACGTTTCACCATTGGTTTCCAGCAGATGGGATACAAGGAGTCTCACAAGTAGCCTCCTCTGCTTGGTGGTAATTGCTTGCACTGAATCCAAACTGCTTAACACGGATTTTCCCTCAGTGGTGCCTTCCAAAATCTGACGAACTGCCTATAAAAACAAAACAACAATCAAAGTGCGTAAATGCGTTTTGTAGTACTTTCAAATTTGAAAAGCAATTCCTTTATAGGTCCCTTTGAATTGAAATTTTATTCAGTAAATCCAATACAAATAAAGTCAATACTTACAAATGCTGGAAAAAGTTCCACTGTCATGGTGACAGGATCTGTTGGGGCCGGGGTCATCTCCATGGATTCTACTGAACTGTTACTCTCTATTGGTGGGTTGATGGGACTGGCAAACTAGAGAGTAACAGTCCAATGTTTATATACACTCATAGACATGAATGACATAGCAATACTGCTTTAATATTTTTTTAACAGTTATTTAACTGAGGTAGAATGACTGTACAACACACATCTTTAATTAAAATAATGATTATGAAAATAATAACAATAATTTAGTGTACAAGTTTTAATCAATTTAGATTATTTTGTATTTCCGGAAAAAAACTATATACAGGGTCAAAAAATAACATACTGTACATCCACATCTATTTAATTCTGTGCTACTAAAAGTTTCAAAAATTATTTTCTAACTCGTAGCCAACTTTTCTCAACATCTTGATCCAGTGATCTTGAGTAACTACAGTTGGTACCTAGCTTCTGTCTGCCAGCATAAAAAAAGGTTTGTTTGGGAAAGTCTGAGCTAGAGACAAAGGATCACACATTTACAGAAATCAGAAAGGTCCCTTGGAGCCATTTCTCTGCAGATTTCAACATCATCAGGTTTGATACATTCCCGTGTATGTGTTTTGTGTGTTATCTTTCCAGTAATCTGTACCTGTCTTTTTCATATTCCCATTTTAGTTGTTCAACCAGGGGAATCCCAATGATGTTACTTAATGCACTTCACACGTTATGCACATTGTGAATACACATAAGTATATTAATTGTTAGAAACACTAATTTAGAAGCACATGCTACCGGCTGTACATTTTGCATTTGGCTACTCCAAACAGTTTAGTTATGGCTTCACTAATGCTTAAGATTTTTCTAATTACTAGGTCTTCTTGTTTTTCCCTGTCCTCGATTTTTTGTTTGACTCTTTTTTCCCTTGATGTCTTGATTATTTGTTACTTTGGAAAAAGCCGATAGGATTTCACATTATGCGCATAGTGCATACACACAGAAATATTAATTGGTGAAAACACTAGGTTAGAAGGGCCTACAACGTGCTGTATGTTTTGAGTATGGCTAGTCAGAGTATTTTAGTTGGGGCATCACTAATTCTAAAGATTTTTCTAATGACTTGTTTTGTGGATAGTTTAGAGGGTTTGCGTATAGCTAGTCTGTATTGTTATAGTTATCCATTTTATTTGGCACCGTGCTTCTAACCTGGTGTTTCCACCAATTCATATTCCTATGTGTATGCCCCTTGCGCATAATATGACATCCTGTCACCTTCTCCCAAAGTAACAAATAAACCAAGACATCAAGAGGAAAAAAAGTCGAGGACAGGGACAAACAAGACCTAATACATACAAGTGAACACAAACAGTAATGTTTATAAACGGAGATTGGCAAAGTAACAAAGAAGGTACATTAACTTTTTAATGTAATGTAAATTTTAAACCAGACAGTGGATCGGGATTGGTAAGTGCATTAATGACATCATTGGAAATCCCCAGGCTGAACCAATAGAATGAGTATATGAAAAAGATAGGTACAGAACGCTGCAAAGAGAACACATAAAACTAGGGCTGCACGATTAATTCCATGTGATTGTCACGCACATCACATTAGTAAAGGCGGTTCCTTGATTAGTAGTAAATCGGCATCAGCTGCTTTCAGATGTGGAGACATTTAATACACAGAGCCGTAGTTCACTGACAAGCGGGGAAATATTGCATTCATAATCGCAGGCGACTTATCCTTGATTATGAATGCGATATTTAGTAAATGTTGCTCTATCTGAAAGCAGTTTATGGCAATTTACTACTAATCAAGGAACCAGCTTTACTGACGAGATGCGCGTGACAATCCCATGCGATTTATCGTGCAGCCCTACATAAAACACATACAAAGAAACGTAAAAAGTTCAACAAAATTAACAACAATTCTGTACAATCATTCTGTCTGGGAAACATAACAGTTAAAAAAAGAAAGGCCCAGCAATGGCTTCTGAAGGAGGGCATAACAAATAATGTAAAAGAACTACTGTTTTAAATTAACACCAAACAGAATACTTACCTACAATCAGAATACTTAGCAACAATCAAAATACTTACAAAATTCCTAAACTGTTGTCATCATCAGAACTTTTATATATTAGAATGAAAGACAGACCTAGTTGATGAACAAGGAAATATCTCTTAATCAAACACAAATCTAAACTATTTTGTATCTAAGGGAAACATACAAGCAATTGTCATCCTCTTTGTAGGGCTTCACTGCATGCAGAGGGTGATGGTCCAGAAGAGAACTAAGATCAACAGCAAGCACATTAGTGGTTGCTATTACACCATAGGCAAAGAAATGCCTCTCAAAACCTATTGTATCCCACTTTTGGACAACAAGCTTAATTGAGTGATCCAGGACAAGAATATTTTTCACAAGACCAAACTGGGGCTCACCATCAGCAGTGTAGGAAAGAAAAACTGTCATGCCAGGCTTGTACTGTGTACCATTTGCCTTTATCCAAGCTGGAATAAAAACTTCTGTAAAAGGTGGGACATCCTCAAGACCACTCTGTACATCACCAAAACCATCCATTACAGCAAGCAAAGTGCTGTGACCAAGGCCAATTTCTGTTTCACTTTTGAACACAGAACCAGACAGAAGGGAGTAGCATAGCATCATTTGATGTCGAAACGCCATGGTCTTGCAGATGTTTTTGAAGTTACAGGTGACATGACTGATGCGCTTAAAGAAACCATGTTTAGCCTCAAATCGCATCGACCAGAACTGTATCAGGGGTCCCAACGCCAAAATTGCATTTGGATAGTGCACCATAAAATGGTGCTTCGGACGAAGATGCAAGCTGGGGTACAGCTCAAGAAACAAAGCGTGATGTTCGTCAATGATGGCAGCCAAGTAAACTGTAGCTTCTGGTGTAAGAGATGGAGAAAAAATGAATTCCATGCATTCCAGAAGGAGAAGCAAGAGCTCCCAGTGCTTGTTTTCTTCAGGTATGAGATCCCCAATCATACATGGCAAGAACCTGAGGAGACACCATGTTTGGGCTGCAGACTGATGCATTGCCCCTTCAAGATTTTTAAGGTCATGCTTCCCAATTACAGATGGCTTGTTCTTCAGATCAGGAAAGCCATAATCAAAACTAGTGATTCGGAAGTTGAGTTTTTCAAGGGTAAGGTGTTTGTCCTCAATCAGTGAACCAAGTATTAACTTCAATTCATATGGTCCCACACCTTCCAGCACGTCATGCATGATGTCTGCAACTTTGTTGTGAGTCACATTGAAGTAGGACAGATTATTCAAAATACTGTCTCTTTTAACACCTGTCTCTGACAAGTTGGCATGATGAACATCTTCAGCATGGTTTGCTTCATTTCTCATCAGTGTAACATCCTCTTTTGTCTGTGCCCTTGTATTGCTTTTGTGTGCCTTGCATATGCGACAAAAGTAATTACCAGAGAAGCTTTCAGTGAATCCAAGAATGGCATTGAGGCCAAGATTGTCCCCACACAACTGAGCAACTGAAAATAGAATTTCACCCTGGAAGTGTGGTGTGTTTAAGGTAATACCATTGACCTCAAGATCCTTCAGTTCCTCTATGACTGGAATCAGAACACTATCAATGCCATATGTTTTGGCATCGTCTGATTTGTAAACTGCAACCAGAAAGTGTGACGAAAGTTTTGACAAAAACTCTGGAGGCAGACTTTTGATTGTGAAGTAAATAAACCCCAACTTGTGGACCACAACCTTTGAACCAAGGGGGTTGACTGTTTCACAGTCATCGTTGTACAAAATAAGTGGAACAGACACTTTTCTGGAAAAGAGAGGATGCTGCTTGCAGTACTCACCATCATAAAAATCTGAAAGGACCCCATTTTCTCTGTGCTGCCAAGTAAAGATTGCATCCAAAATGCCAGGGATCTCAAGGAGTTTAGTCAACAGAGGTTTCAGTGGCACACGATAAAACACATCTTGAACTGCAACCTGTCGAACTGTTCCAGTAGCAGAGTCCCTTCTCTGCACGTAGGAGACTCCAGGAAAAGGCTCCTCTACAGGGTGAATGAAGTTACCTGACTTAGTAAAATACTGCATCTGTTTAAAGTCAGACTCTAATCCTTTAAAGGGACTTGCTGCTGCTTCAAAGTCACTGGCAAGTTCTTGTACCTCTAAATCATCCTTATGACCAATTTTTTCAAACAGAGACAAAGTCTTCCTCTGAAGTGAACCGACAATGTCTGAAATCAAGCTTGATGTCTGCTGAACAACAAAACTTACTGTATTGTAGGTCTGAGCTGACTTGGACTTAAGGGTAGCTAAAAACAGAGATATTCGCTCTGTTATGGTTTCTGGTTCCAACTCATCCCAGTAATCATCATCATCTTGGTTTTCTTGTGTTGGTGCCTCTATGTGATCTGAAATTTCTGCATTCTCCATTTCTTCACATATGGGAACTATAAGGTCCTGCACAGGTGCACTTGTGGTCCCGCTGAAATTCTGTTGAGTGCAGTAATGCTTTTCCGGGAGTGAATGGTGAAGAAGATGCCTTCGGAAAGATCGAATATATCTAAAAGTCCGCCTGCAACCACTTTCACAGCACTGAAAGAACGTTGAAGCACAATTTATCCCATGTACTGCTCTCAAGTGAATAAACAGTCCCTTTGCATGACCAGGTATTACTTGTTTGCAGCGGAAGCATGTGTATGCCATTGTTAAATGAAGTATGGTAGGACACTCACCCCACCACAAACAACACGAGCAGAAGCATTAAAAATGAGAAAGGCTAAGTCTGAAACAAAGTGGTGTCTGGAGGCAAACAGAAATACTCAGTTCATATACAACCTATAAGTGTACTTTACTCACAAGTTCCTTGTGATGTTTCTGAAATTTAACACGCTGTCCAATTTTAGGAATAAGGCTGGCAACTGCGTTGTCATCCAACAAAAGAAAACTCTCCTCATCCACTTCTTGCTCTGAAATTAAAACGGGCAATACAGGAAAAAAAAGAGGAAGACAGTGGTTAAGTTACCAATTAAGCAGCAAAATATGAAAAGAAATAATATCACATTTTCAACAACCCCACTACACTACCCACTAGGTCTGTGACGGTGGCAGTTTTTTACCACGGTAGTTATAGACTGATTTTGTGTGTGCGTGTGTGGGGGGGTGCATGCGCGTATGCGCACGTGCAAATTGATGCATATAGGTCTTATATATAATGCATACACATATTTTGAAATATTAAAATGTAAACGATGATCAGATATACCGTTCTTAACAAACGTGCGTGTTCATAGGCGCCAAATTCTTTCTCCGCCGGTGGGTGCTCATAACAGCGTCAAGCAATGCTTAGGTTACTTAGCAACGAAAGATGCTCTGAAGCGCCCACGCGCTTTGAAGAGGAGGGAAGCGGCGCGGTCACGTGAAGCAACTGTGCGTATGTGCTTCGGTGGCTGCTCGAGCTGAGCCCCGGAGCACACAGGAGATCGGCGCATTTCTGCATGTTTGTTGTAGCACTTCCACTCATGAAACAACAAGTGAGAAACCTTTTTGGGGTTAAAATGTTTCCAGCCGTGCTGAAAAAGGCGTTCTGATGGTGTACTGGTAGCGCAGATTGATACTGTTTTGTGACCAAGAGAGAACAGACATTTCTCAATCTGAATACTGCAGCCTCCGGAGGTCACGGCTGTATATGTCATCAAGCCTGGTTTATTATTTTCAGACATTTGCATAGTCATAAGCATATTACAACAATGTATGATTAACAAAGAATAATAGTCAACTTTATAATTGTTAATGTTATAAGTCTCTTGATGACGTATGCAGCTTGCAAATTCGACCTCCGATGGCTACAGTCTTCGGATAGAGAAATGGCCAATATCTTTCCTCACTGTTCCGCCCCCAAGCCAGCGGGTCATCACTGATATCAGTTGCCTTCCCTTGCAAATTAGCGCATTAACTCCACGTCTGCTGGCTGTTTGCGTTAACACGAACCTGAAAACATCTCACTGGGCAAGATTTTACTTTATATTTTTCATAATTTGTGAGGTGCACACCACCGCGGGACGCACTTCCGACCGCCAGTTGACTCCACCACCTACTACCCACCCTTGCTTCCCTAATTGGAACTAGGGATACGCGATAATTTGCATATGTTCCAAATTTGCTGTGGGGACACATTGGACTGTCCTTTATAAGTGTGCCAAATTTCATAACTTTCCTATGTACGGTTCTATGGGCTGCCATAGACCGCAATGGCGGAAGAAGAAACGGAAGAATAACTAATAATAATAGGAAAACTAACAAACAAAATAGGGGTCTTCGCCCCTTCTGGGCTTGACCCCTAATTATTATTATAAGAAAACTAACAAATACAATAGGGGTCTTCGCCCATTCTGGGCTTGACCCCTAAAAAACCAAATTTGCAGGTTGCATGTGAGCAACAAGAAAGATCAGTTCATAAGAACAGCAAATTTAGGGAGTACCGATTGAGTCATTTAATGCGATGATCGACCAATACCGTGTTGTGGTTTGTGCAGTACTGCTAGTCCACAACCCGTTTCTGTAAGTAAAGCTGGCTTGCTGCTTATTTATCACACAGTAGCTGACTGACGCTATGGGGAATTATGTAAAATCACAACTCGTGAAAAGATATCAGTTGCTAAATCATTCAAAAACCTCTCAGTTTGCATGGGCACCCGTAGTAGAGCCACAACAAACCTGTTTAACCACGCATTGAGAGAGTTACGGCTGCAGTCCTTATTAACATACGGACACAGAAATACAAAAATAAATGAATGTAGAAATGCATAAATAAATGTTTAAAAAAAATACATGTAAAAATACAGGAATAAATGTAGAACAATAGAAATAGTACAAAAATAGTAAAACTGAAAGGTGATACTTTTTAAAGAAGGATACATTTATTTATTCATTTCAGCATTTCATTCTTTAATTATGTCTAAATTTATGTATTTATTAATTTAATTATGCATCTATTTATTGATTTATTTATTCATTTATACTCAAAGAATTTTTCCTCCTCCATACAACTTAGCATTGTCTTTATGTCTTAATAAAAAATCCACCTACCTTTAAAGTTGTCTATTAGATTGTCAAGCTGCCATTCAGATAATTTTCCTCGTACATAGCTATCCATGAGTGCCAGCAACAACGTCAGTCACTAAAATGAAATTTCAGAATAAGTAAATTAGAATTTCAAATTTAGAAAACTGAGCCAAGTTCTTACAGGACACAGATTAAGTATTTATTTATTAAAACATATCAGTGATATTGTTCCCGTTTTTTGACTGCTACGCTTTATCTAACCAGTGACTGATACAACAGGCTTTGACTTCATGTGGTGCCACAATGACAGGCAGATAACATCAAAATCCCGCGAGATGGATTCGAGAAATCCTACAGAAGCCACTACCGAAATGCTCTCGCGGTACTTTGATGTCATCCACTTTCAGTCCTTGCGGTGCCACAAGCAGCAGCAGTGCTGATCACGACACCTTTTATCCAATCACAGATCCCGAGCACATTCAGTACACGTTTAAGAGGGTCAAATAATATGATTTTATGTTTACTTTTTTATATAGTCAGTTTGTATAAGATCGGCATAGTTACAAAGTTTGGTCTCAATTCTGAAGAGATCGCTGATCCAGACCTGCCTAAAAAGCATCAATCTGAAGGATTTAATCATTTTCAACTTTACTAGGCCATTTGGGCTTTTGATTCACATACTGTAAGTGTGTTTTAATTTATGTTTTTGATGTTGACCCTGTAAGACCACATCTTATAGAATCTATGTTAGTTTAGTTTGCCACAAGATTAAAACCAATGAATGATAACGTTTTATTTACCTTTAGTGCGGGAGTCACAAGTGTTTTGTTTGTTAAATTAATGGTTCAAAAGTAGCCTTACTGTGTTAAAAGTAGGCTACCTGCTGTAAATTAACAAACCATTAATAAACCTACCATGTATGTTCCCAGGGCATAAGAGTTATAAAATTATAAAAATTAATATTTAATTAGGAGATTAGCTATCATTTTGACAAATGCCTTAAATACACTGTATACAAAGCCTGCAACCCTAGCAAAGAGTATATATCAGGGATGGGCAACTTTGATTATGACGAGGGCCAGCATTTTTCTCCTTTATACCAAGGGGGCCAGAACCACACGCACAATTTACATCATTCTTAATTTTCTTTATTAAGAAACCATTTTGCTAATTCTAATTCATAACTTTATTTTCAGTGGACAAAGCATTTTTTGATAAAACTTCTTAAATGCATTGCTTTAACATCTGTAACAAACAAGGCAGTTTTAAATGAGTATACAGGAGTTTCTCATCCTGCCCTCAGAGAACAAAATTATTTAAAAATATAGCTGCAAGCAGCGATTCGGGGCCAAGCACCTTTAGCGCAATGAGCACCCAAAGCACAGCAAGCAACATAGAAGGTATCAATAACCCAATGCTCACTGACCACCCAAGGTGCATCAAGAACACAAAGCGCAGCAAGTACCCAAAGCGTTGCAATGACAGAGCAGAACCACCGCAGTGCAGAGCAGCAACAGAAAACATGGCAAAAATAGAACATATGTGAACTACAGACAGGTCAAGAAGAATAGGTGGGAAAGAACAAAACTTTAATAGAAGAAATTAACACCTGCCTCAGGTGGGATTCAAACCCATGAACTCAGGATCTCTATGCATACGACTTAGTGGATGCGCCACTCAGCATACACAGCTCAAGGGGCAGCAGGAAAGAGATTACAGAAATGCAAGCATTGACATATGCCAATCACCAAAGATGTAGAAATGACACCGCAGAGCAGAAATCACAGAAATACAATGTATATGAGAATCAAAAAGCTCAAGTGAGATTGAAGACAAGAAGAACATTCCGTAGAGTAACGCTATAAAATGTAATATAAAGTAATTAACTATGACAAATAGACAACATCACAGGGACGATCAACTTTACAGAGGTTTTTCTCAAAAAAATTCCTAGGTGCAAGAAAAATCTGTTCAGTCATTTCTGTGCGGATTGCTCCAAACATTATACGAGCAGAACCTGGCATAAAATAAACAAAATTTGTAAAAGGAGTAGCGAAAAAATCATTTACCATAAGCCTTACAATAACACATGAAGAGAATGATGGAAAATGACAAACGAGGTATCGTTGCAATCGGCATAAACCAGTGAATACAATTTCACAAAGAAAATTAATATCCGACAAAGAATTCAGAAGTTATGAGCAGTTCTATAAGAACTGTTATAGTTTATAACCCTGAGGTGGCGCTGTATTCTGACTTCCCAGATACAATCAGGACATCATGCCGAAGCTTCCTACCGATTTTTGCGCCAATATATCCAATACTTCAAAAGTTATAACAATTTATGACAAATTTCAAAATGGCGGACAGGCGGTTCGGTCAAACCCGGCATAATACACATCGACAGATGCGGCATGAGGTAAGGAATCCGTAGACACCAAGATCATAATTTTCTGACAAACGATTCAGAAGTTATGCGCAAAAATAGCATTTTTTCCTATCTCATGACCCATAGGTGGCGCTGTCACCAAATTTGGCATGGACCCCCATTTCATGGTCGACATGAAGCGTACCAAATTTCATCTCGATTGATCAAAGAATGACCGAGATACAGCTTCAGAACCAATTTTGCGTCAATCTTGTTAAGTTCACGCATTAAATACTTTTAAATAAAAAAAAATATCAAATTTCTGTTCAGTCATTTCTATGCGGCTCACTCCAAAGATCACATGTGCCAAATCTCATAAGAATTGAACCAAATTTGAAGGAGGAGTAGCGAAAAAACGAAATACTGTACATTTCAAAATGGCCGCTACTGTAATGGGTGGAGTCTTACTGTAAGGTATTAAAAACAATAAGCATGAGGAGAGCAATCACGTGTACTAAGTAGAATTTTCATAGAGCAAATGGATCATGAGTTATAACCATTTGAACATTGAATTTTTGAGATGATGGTGGCGCTATAGAGTTACTGCTAGAGACCCCATTTTTGGCCAAATGACTATTTATGACCACCACTACAACTGTGCCAAATTTCATCATTTTCCTACATACGGTTCATAGGGCTGCCATAGACACCAATGGCTAAGAAGAAGAAAAAAGTACAATTCCAATAGGTGTCTCAGCACCTTCGGTGCTTGACCCCTAATAAATATACATAATAATAAATAATACATACATTCAAAACAATATATAAAAATGTTAATAACAAAGTATTTTACCTTTCAAATCTAAGAGTATTTCTGTCTCGAGTCCGATCCGTCACCCAAACCAGTGGCATTGTTTTGAAACTGACTGGACCCGAATGTAAACTGACGTTTGTGCAGTGTGCAGTCGCAGCCCCGGTGGGCTCACAACCAATTTGGCGAGCTGCTCCATTTGTTTATATGACAATGACACCAAGGTAACCGCTAAAATGTACATTTAAAATGATCTGACATGTCTGTCTCAACGAAAATTTACCTATCGCCAGCCACATTATGTCGTAATTAGGCGCTCTTGGCAAACAGAGGAGAGGTTTGAAAAGGACATTAACACACACATTAACACACATAGTTCAGGGTTTCTCGGGTCCGTTCGGGAAGAACACATTCATTTTAAATAACCGGAGACCCGATTATTGTACCGACCTGTGTCCGAGGCACGCGTAAAACATTAGATCCGTGAACCACGTGCTTACTGTGACGATCCGCGGGACCTAGCGCCCCCTCCTGGTTGGGAGGTTTTACGTCCGAATACAAAAATCATCATTTTAAAAGTATTTGATTAATTATAATATGGTCCAGCGGGCCGTATTAAAATTTACCTCGGGCCGCCAGTTGCCCATCCCTGGTATAGATACTCTTTGACCCTAGTCAGGCGCCTGTCAATCAAACACCCTTGTACATATGACACACTGTTGAGTCTAGATTCCCGCCTGATTTAAAATAAGTGACTTACGCCTACTTGTGGATTTAATACGAAACGTGTTTTCGCCTTGTACAAAACAAAACTATGGTGAACAACATAAACTTCAGTGTATATTTATGACTGTTAATTTACCTCAGGATTTAATTAATTTAGTTAATTCACCTCAGTGTGAAGGCTATACAGCGCTCGGTCTGGATTTAATTTAAAACGCATATTTTAAATTCTCAATTATTCGTAGATACATGCGATATTTCGTGATTAATTTACAACTTATACTGAATATTTTAAAAGGATGCAGATATAACTCGGTTTTAACTACGACTTAACGACGAGGCATTTTTCCCATAAGGGCACAGAATAGAAAAAAACAGAAAAAACATTAACCCCACTCTCCCATATCAAAGCATTTACTTTGAACAATAAAATATGCTTTGTCCTACAACAACTATATTACAAAATAAGTAAATAAACCACATTTAACTCACCGTGAAATACTGCCTGCTCTGAGTAGCGTGCCGATCCAGTCAGAAGTGAAGAATCCAGAAAGTGCGGGAATGAATAAACCAATTGCTGGGTCAAAAGAACCCAACCAGGTGTTTGGATTTTTTTTATCCTGGATTTTACAGAAAAGACATGTCATTAAACGTCCAATCGCTCTTTCTGACAACTATAAAATGTGCCAAAATAATTTCCACACACAAGTAAATATCCCTGAGTGATTTGTCTCCGGTTTACATGTGTGCTAACGGGAAAGTTTAAGCAGCAAAATAAACCGTTTCTGAAATTCAAAGGATGCAGCCTGCAAATGCCGCATACGCAGGCTGCATACGTCATCAAGCCTGGTTTATTTAAGTTAACTGAGCTTTACATTCGCAGGTCATAAGCATATTACAACAATTTACAATAAACTAAGAATAGTAGTCAACTGTATAATTGTTATTATTCTGAAATAAAACAGTCATGATGACGTATGCAGCCTACATATGCGACCTCCGAAGGCTGCAGCTAGAAACGGCCATTTGTGATCCGAACTTTTAAACTTCCGATAGACTTACGCAGATAATTATTAACAAAAGAGTTTAATTAGAATAGATTATGTCTGATTAAAAGCTAATTAAATTAAAAGTACATTACCTTAGTTCACATAGCTGTACTAGGCCTACACTGAATTACGTTACTGTGACAACGCGCGTGCGTTCATGAAACAATCTAATGCTCTGAATTAAATATGAAACGCACTTTTATCAAATAAAACGTTATAAACAGTACATATGTGGAAAATCGAATATATGGCAATGGGCTTGCCCCTACCACAACTACAAAATTTATAATGAACTTACCATTAAATACTGCCCGCTTTGAGTTGCGTGCCCCTCGCTTCAGAAGTGAAGAATCCTCCAGAAAGTTCGGCAAAGAATTGTTCGGACTTGACAAGTCCCCGAGGACGAAGGGCACCGGTTACAAATGGAACGCACGTCATACCATTCGATAAATCCATGCAATAGTGTAGATTTACATTTAAAAGAAGTAATATGAAATAATAAAACACTGGTGATATAATCATATAAAACAATGTCGTTTTTTAATGTGTGCTCAAGATTATCCTAACTGTATTATTTGTTATTTACTGCACTACAGTAGACAGTGAAATGCAAATTTAAATTAATGATCCGCAGTACAGAGTGAAAAAATGAAGTTATACAATTTACCCTCAGTAAAAACAATTTGCCTAGAAATAAATAATAGATTTATGAGACCCGGAATGAAATAAATCCACTGTTCTAACCACTGCAGAGACATCACATCCAGCTGTGATTTTCAGATGGACTTGCCGAGGGGAGGCTGTGTTGGACGGGTGCATGAGCGCAGAGCGTCCAGTGATTGCATGGATCTCAAGGCTTCGACATCGTCGGAGCATATTTTTAAATATACGCTATCTTTAATAACCGATCGAAGTTTTGAACTTTACACACACACATTGTCGCCTAAACATCTCTTAAAACTACATTTGTTGACACATTAACAGTAATATTGAACATTATGAAGGCTGCCTTTTGAGAAAGGGCTGGCCAATGAAAAGAAAATAAACCAGTTGCTGGGTCAAATTTACCCAACCAGGTGTTCATTTGTAAATAACCCACTAAATCTCGTTTGACCCAGCATGAGCAACCCAACATTGTGTTTAAAGTACTCCAGACAACCCAGAATTTTGACCCAGCCTAAACAACCCAACAATGTGTTTACAAAAACAACCCAGCACTTTTTAGAGTGTAGGTGGGTTTGAAACCAGGAAAGGCCGGCCTATAGTAAATGCTAGCAAAGCCTGACACATACTACAGGCTGTGAAGGTACCTAATGACGTGGCTGTTGTCAACTGCCTAATAAACCACTTATATCCCCAACCATGGTTTCCCAAGACAAAGTTAGATCTGACAAAATTGACAAACACGCACTGGAATTGACATATAGTTTCGGGGCTGCTTATCACCCCAATGTTAGAGCAAAGATTAAATAATGAACCTGACTTTGACATTAAAACTTGACTTGACAAACTATGTGCACAGACAAAAATAACATGGCTTGACGCATTACCAATTGCATTAATGTCTATTCGCTCTTCTGTTAACAGGATTTCTGGTTTCACACCCTTTGAATTGCTTACAGGTCGACAGTTTCCAGGTCCAAGGCATGACGTGGTGCAGGATCCCATCCTGCCTCTAACACATGACGTTTCATCTGACAAACTAACTGCTATGATTGAACATTTTTCCTGACAGGCTACCACACAACGAAATTGTGAGAACGACCCAGCTGTTAAAAATGATGATTGGGTTTCTAACAGACACAGGTGTGGACCTGAGGACTCAGGTCCAAGAGAGGGAAAGTGTTGAAAGTGAAAGTGAATCAGCTGGAATACAGAGAGGACAAACAGGAAGTGGTAACACATCAGTGGGAACACTCACACAACACCAACAACAAAGTCAACAAATACTCTGTAAAATTGTGCATAAAAAAGGTGACATTTTTTCTAGCCCAGCAACAGAACCCCTAGCACACTGTGTGAGTGCAGATTGTGCCTATGGAGCAGGTATAGCCGTACAATTCAAAGCGAAGTACGGTACACAAAAGGTTGTAAGACAGAACAAACACACAGGTGAATGTGCAGTTACCCACGAGGACGACGGCAGATTGATTTTTCATTTAATAACAAAACAAAATTGTACTGATTTACCAACATATGAGAATTTTACCCACAGCCTCAGACGTATGAGAGAGTGGTGTGAGAAAGAAAACATAACAAGTGTATCCACTCCCCGGCTGGGGTGTGGCTTAGATAAATTGGATTTCCACAAAGTGCTGGAAATCCTGACAGAAGTGTTTAGAGACCTGAATATCACAATTACCATATATTCATTATAACCTGGGTAACTACATACCATATTGACCTTTGAATTTTGATATTTGAATTTCTTAAGTTTCTTATACAATTCTACAGTATTAATTTCATATTTAATTTTTCTTTTCCTTTTTGAATTTACGATTGTTATTTGAGTATTAGCCAATAGGCATAAGTGTATTTTTTCCACAGAGATGAAGCTATATGCAAATTGGAAGGCTCTGTGGGCCGTAGGAGTTATAACTGCAATTATAGTCACCATAATATTTGGCATAAACAATGGAGATCCCTGTGTAACAGACTGATAGTGTCTGCAATAGAGAAAAAAGAAAATCCACCCAAATACAGCATGCCGCTATTAGGCCTACAGAACCTGGATGAGGAGGAAGAAGAAAATGTGTGACCTCTTTCAGAGGTCAAGAGAGGGAATTGTGGGATTTTTATGTTGTTTTATTAATCAGTATGTCATGTTATAATTCATATGTGCCATTATGCTTTCTGTGCTGAGATATGTGAGTAAATGTCTGTGTGTAAAGTTGAAAGGCTGTTTCAGTTGGGGGTAGGAACATACCCCTGAAGAGAAAACACACAGAACAGATGGTTTCAATAAACAAGTTGTTTGCTTTATAACTATGTTATATTTAGAGAATGTGAAAATTAGTATGTTTAACTAATGAATGCATTTAACCAATTCATGAACAATAGAGTATTGTTGTGTTGTTGAATAATTATGTTTTACATATTTACTGCCTACATTTCATGCTAATTGCTAAAAGTGTTAAAGTTACAAAGATGTCCAAATAAGGACTGTGGAAATTGATTTTGTTCCATTTTTATATTTCTTTAATTGATCATTTTATTCTATAAACATTGTGTGTTTCATATATGCACTGAGCTATTATGTAGAAATGAGGTGTTTATGTTTGAGAGTGGAGAGTTACCAGTTTTTGTGTGTGTGCTGTAAGGAGGATTAGCGAGGAATTTACGCCTGGTATAGATCAAGATAAGAGAGAGGCCTGAGGGGGAAAGCAAACAGGCAAATATGTCATTAACTAATGCTTTAATGTTCACAGGATAAAATGTGCAATGTATTTCTTACTTAATCAGTATTAATCATTGAATAATTGACGTAGTAAATATAAGATGTTGTCTTTGATAAATGTGTATTAACCAATGAAATGAAGGTTGCATACAGAATAACCTAATGGGGGCAGGGCAGCTCAACCTTGAAGAACAGAATCTCCTGTGTGTGTGTGTTTTCTTTCCTAACAGATGGTTTTTAATAATGATTAAAGTGTTTGCTTAGAAGTAGTATTGCAGTAAAAGATTTAATATGTGTTTATCTATCTAAAGAAGTTAATGTGTGCCTTATTCATATAACCAATTTTACAAATAATGAAATGATGTCATGATATTGAAATATGTTTTACAGAATAATCACTTTCATCTTACAGCTTATGTTTTTTATAAATGAATGTTTTATTAATGATTTGTTTTTAAGAAAGCATTATAACATGCTATTCAAAGTGGAGGAGTACTGGAGAGGAACTGCAGGGCTCCCAGGGATGAGAGGAGAACAGTTTGTTTTTCTTTGTCTATGTGTGTCCATCTTTGCCTACAGGCTAAAATTGGGTGTGGTGATGGAGTCAGATGGACGAGGGGAACGGCCTTTGTGGGTGGAGATTTTCTGAAGAAAGATCGACGTCACATATTTTATAAATAAGCATGTTACTTCCTGAGCTGGTTGTTCGCTACTTGAGAGGACCCAGCGCTGTTAAACTTTTTCATATCTGATCAATAAATATTTGAACTTAGATATTTGTATCTTGTGCCTTTCCTCTAAATTATGAACACGCAATGGACGCCTTAAAGTCCAACACTACCTCTTCACACTGGTAGTCTTTGGGATATTTTGTGTATTTTACCATTTCTTGGGCTAGCCCATCAAGAATTATACCTTTAAGTTTTGGTCCAGGGTTAAAGTATGTCCCATTGGCTTGAAACTCTCCATTCTTTATGTTTAACTCAAATTCTGCATCGTAAGTAAACTTGGGGACCACAAAAACCTTAGGCCACGGGGACAAGCTTGAGGACTATTCTGTGGACGAGTGAGGAGTAGATGAATCCTGTGTAACATCACAGGATGAGACAAGGGATGATGCTTGTGGCTCAGAATCACTGGGAGTCCCACTACATGAATTTACTGTGTAAAGTGTGATGCAGGGCTCATCAGTCTGGGGTTCCATAAGTGACATACCAGGTAAGTGTATTATTCTCAGAGTGCTCATGTTTTTGATCTCAGTAACTGAAGTTAAGTTCATAAATTCTTTAAACTCTGGATCCATGTATTGCAAACGGAAATCCTCATTTAACTCAAAGCACGTCTTCAATAAAGCTTTAAGTTCTTCCACATTGCCTGGAATTCCAGACATCAGAGTGACTTTCCTTGAGTCAGATTCATTACCGAAGAGAATTCGTAGAGCAACAGCAGGACCCGCCATAATGGAACACTTTTAAACTAGCGGGGAAAAGAACAGAAGCAAACATCAAGTTTTTGGTTTTCATTTGAAAACAAATTGAACAGATCATATGCAAAGGCTGCTAAACGTCACTACTAAATTTAAATATTAACCAAAAGCTCTTGACACATTATATGTTCAAAAACACATTTGCTTTCAAAATTGTTTTCATTTGGCCTCAAGCCCGAGATACACTGCACGATTATTGGCTGTCCCAGACGAAAGATTGCCATCGTGAAACAATCGCCGTGATTTTTGTTATTGTGGCGCTTCAGCGGTGATCCTATGTCGGACAGTGAGAGGTTCGAAGACGGCCGTTTTTCCGATTGTTGCGTCCAAATATAGCCTACGATAGTTTTCTGACAGTGTCAGAAATTCGGCATGATCACCGCACAGTGTGTTTGCTGCTACGACCTGCGTACTGGTATTTGTTTACCACGAGCGCATGCTGGTGACGTTGCGCAACGTGTGACGCTGCCGCCGAAGCTTCCGTGTCATCATCGTACAGTCTACATGCCTGTCCTACCAGAGTTCAAACGATCCCTGTCGTACAGTGTGATAAGTTAATGATCTTATAAGAGGGCAAAAATCCTGCAATGTATTCTGGGCTTCAGGCCATTCAGCAATTCTACTTTGCTGGCAAAATCCATTTATAGTCTAATAATAAATACTAATTTGGAAAAAAAATCAGATTCACTTATAGGAATTTGTTTTCAAGCCATTAACAAAATTATGTTTAAGTATTGCTCTATATCTTCACGGGTGTGATTAGGCCAGAGAAACGAGGAATCCATGACGATATAGAGCAATATCACATTCCTATACAAGCAATATTGTGTTTATACAACAGTTTGATAGCACAAGTGTGTAAAAACAATTGGTTTACTTTAAAAATGCTTCTTTGAGGTGATTTCCTGAAGGTTAAAAATGTCAAGATCTTGTTAATTAGTTTTCAGTATTTGGACTGTAAATGGTATGCTTTTGGGCTAATTTTTGTTAGGCGGATCTAGAAACCGTGTCCAGGCATGTTGTTTTTAATTGCACATGACGAAAGCAGGAAGATAAGCAGGGGCAGGAGACTGAACAAAAAAGTGCTTAACACTATATCTTAGGGGTGGGCAAAAAAATAGATTCTTAGATGAATCGCGATTCGGACGTGGGCCGATTCTGAATCGATTCACAAATGTCAAGAATCGATTCTTAAATTTTAGTTTACAAAATAACATCACGTAATCAGAACCAAAAGGCGGAACTCAACTGGGGGGGCGGTGATGCACACGGACCCTCAAAATCAACATCGAACGTGATCTCCGGACACGTACACGGTTTGTGGGGCTCCGTGTTTACTGTGTTCATTGGACTTTTTATCGAATTAACTTACTTTTTTACGCAGTTTAAACATTGGCTAATCAATTTTTTAACATTGAGGCAATCGTTTGGCAAAAACCAAAGCATGTGTGCACGTTTTGAACTCCGACATCAAAGACAGCACACAAACAAACAATACCATCTGCGTTTTTACTTGCTGTTTATTTGTATTACAGCGGTACTTTCTGCCACTATAGTTAGATCATTAATACCCAGAGCCCGACCAAAGCTTGTGAAAAATGTCCAAACTATAAACTATGTTCCTAACAAACTTCTTCTGTATAACTTTGGATATGGACAATTTACTATTTATCGTTCATTTCTAACCATGGGTCCAAGGCGCACTGTATGCGCGACAATACGTCTTTCCAACCGCATCAAAGTAAACAAATTTTATGTGGTATCGTACCTCTTTCTACTGGTCTTGCTCGCGGGAGATGTGCAGCTCAATCCGGGCCCATGCCTTGTGGATACACCTGTTGACAACACGACAGACCTCCTCCCGAACCAACAAGTGGAGTTTCCTGCCCTGGTTATCGGTCAGATTGGCTCTGCGTCGCCCGGAGTGCCCGTGGGTTTTCGGACACTATCGACCGGCGAGGACGGGGCCTGGAACGGGGATTTGAGTACACAGCTTCACGATGACGCGAGAACGACGGAGTATGTAGAGAAACGTGCCTGCGTGGTTGAGGGGCCGATGGAGGTCGGGATGGCAATGGACAAAAACAAACTGGGTCATTCAATTGGCGGTGCTGGCTCGCGAAGAACTGCTGTCCACGCCAAAGTAAGACCACACCAAACACAAGCAGTGACCAAACAGAGACAGACTTTATTTTTTCAGACTGTTAATCATGCCAAAGTGGTTTGGGACCCTATGGTAAAGCCTAAAGGTATTTTGGGAGGTCATTTAAACATACGAAGCTTATTTCCCAAACGAGATGAGATCAGGATATTGTTGTCTGAATCCAATATTGATTTTCTCTGTATTAGTGAAACATGGTTACATGATAAAATTCCAACTAGCATAATTGATGTTCCGGGATATACATGTTTTAGAAGGGATAGAACTGTGGGCAGGGGTGGGGGGGTACTGATATATATTAAGGATATGTTTAATGTAAAGGAAATGTATCCTACTGCTGATATATCTACCGAATGTTTATGTCTTAATGTAATATTGTCACAAAATATGCAATTTTATATTTTAGTTATATATAACCCTCCCTCATCATGCACTGCATCATTATATGAAAACCTGGATGTGCTGTTTAAAAACTTTAAGCACAGTAGCGAGGTGCTTGTCTTTGGAGATTTTAATATAAATTGGTTTGACAAACAATGTAGGAAAAATCTGAAAAACCTTACATCCAAACATGACTTCAGTCAAATGATTGAAGCACCTACACGTATCACCAAGAATACTCAAACACTGATAGATCTAATTTTCACAAATAAACCTGAGAGAATCATAAAAGCATATAATCTAGTCACTGGTCTATCTGACCATAATATGATTTTAATTGCAAGAAAATTGACAAAGAAAAGACTGAATAAGTTTATAAATCGAAATCGTAATTCTTTTAAATTTGAAATCCCTCATAATAAATTAACTGAATTCGAGACCGAGCTTGCTGGTGTTAACTGGGTTGAGTTCCAACAATATGACCAAGTAAACGACTGTTGTGATAAATTTATGTCCACTATCGGGTGTATTGTGGATAAATTCATTAAAAAGCGAAAAAAATCCCAGAGAAAATTTCAGCTACCATGGATGAATGATAATATTAGAAAATTAATGAAAAAGCGGGACCATGCTTTGAAATTTTTTATCAATACTCGAAGGGACATTGATTTGAAATTATTTAAAGGTCTGCGTAACCAAGTTGTCAGAGAACTTAGAATGGCGAAATCAAATTATTATATCCAAACTTTATCAGAGGCCAAAGGGAATGGTAAAATAATTTGGAAGCATTTAAATAGTTTATTAAATCCAAAGGGTACTGTCACACAAACCAAATATGAACTTAGAATTGGTGAAAACATCATTACTGATAGTGCACAAGTTGCAGATGAATTTAATAATTTTTTTATACAATCTGTTAATAAGCTTGCATCAATCTTTCCAAGCAGGAACAATACAGGCCTTACAACAATAGACCTGCTTGAAGATCAAGACAATTCATTTCAGTTCAGGGAGGTTGATCAGACAGTTGTTCTGAAAGTTATACAGGACTTAAATATCACCTTCTCAAAAGATATTTATAATCTAGACACAGCTTTTCTAAAAAAATTTAGTAGTATTTTGGTCCAGCCTCTTACTAATCTTATTAATATTTCCATTAAATCTGGGCACTTTCCAGATGGGTGGAAAAATGCTTTGGTAGTACCCCTTTTTAAATCTGGAGATAATAAAATATCTGGTAATTATAGACCTAAGTCTTGGAGAAGATTGTCTCAGAACAACTGATGCACTATCTTGAGATAAACCATTATTTAAGTCCTCTACAATTTGGATTCAGGCAAAACCATTCTACAGAATCTGCTATTTGTTTATTAACTGAAAATATCAAACAATCACTTGACAAGGGAAATGTAGTAGGTGCAGTATTTCTAGATTTAAAAAAGGCATTTGATACAGTCAATCACAAGACCTTAATTTCTAAATTGGCTAAGTTTAATTTATCTAAAAAGTCATTATTTTGGTTTGAATCATATTTAAAAAACCGTGAACAATGTGTTACAATTAATAATGTGAGATCCACCTTTCTCAAAATTGAAACGGGGATCCCTCAGGGCACGGTTTTGGGACCAATACTTTTTAGTCTCTACATTAATGATTTGCCAAATGTATGTCCAGATTTAGGTCTGCAGATGTATGCAGATGACACAGTGGTGTATGCATCTGGTAATACTTTTAATATTGTGGCTGATAAATTGAATGCCAACTTAGACAAAATATCATCTTGGCTGGCCTCATCTTGTTTAGTTTTAAATGCTAAAAAAACAAACTCTGTCTGCTTTTCTATTAAAAAACGACCTGTAACACAACTATTGAATGTACAAATTAATGGGGAGCTTATTGAGCAAGTATCTGAAGTGAAGTACCTGGGAATAATTATAGACTATCAACTGAATTTTAAAAGTCATATCAAGAAAATTAGTAAAACCATTAGGGCAAACTTGGGCTGTTTTAGGATGATACGAAATTGCTTGACTCTTGATTGTGCTTTTATTTTTATAAACTCTATGATTTTTTCACATATATCATATGGCTTGACTACATGGTCCCAAGCTCACCAGTCATCAGTTAATTCTATAGAGTGTCTTTATAATCGAGCATTGAAAATCCTGGACAAGAAGAGAATAAGGTACCATCATTGCAAAATCTTGAGCAAATATAAGCTTTTAAGTTTTGATAATTTTATCTCTTTGCATTTTATTAAATTAGTTTTTAAATGCCTAAATAACACTGCTCCCCCACCTCTTTGCAAACTAATAACAAAATTGCAAAATTGCACTAGATCCACCCGAGCAGCATTAAATGGTAATTGCATTATCCCTTACCGTAGAACATCATTTGCCCAAACTGCCTTTTCAATAAAAGGGGTGAAATTATGGAATTCTCTGCCAGGCCACTTGAAATGTATTCCAACGTTTTTCACTTTTAAAAAACATACTAAATTGTGGCTAATTCAGGAACAAAACTGCTCTCATATTTAGTTTTTATACTGCTTTTTTTGTATTTAATTTAAACTGGTTCTTACTTCACTTTTAATAATGTTGTTCTGTATTTCTTTTTTTCTTTTCTCTTTTTTTTTCTCTTCTTTTTTAACTAAAAGCCCCTCTAGGGACGAGTGTTGTAAACTAGCTTCGGCTAAAAACACTATGATACATACATCAAATGACTGTTTACAGTGTATTTATGTCTCTTCTTTGTATCTGTCCCTACTAAAATAAACGTAAATAAATAAATAAACAACTTAAGAGAGCGCGCCCTGCAAGAGCGCATAGCGGAGCTTACAAGAGCAGAAGAGAAAGAACACTTTAAATGCTTGTAGGACTATACTGCATATATCTCTACATTGAATTTAGGGTTTTCACCATTACTCTATTCTTTTTGAGAAGTTTAAAAAAAATCCTTGAGTACATGTCGAGTACTCCTTAAAATAGCGGAGATGCGGTTTAGTGAAACAAACAGTATCAGAAGCATACAAATCAGCGCCACGCTGCCTCTCTCTCTCCCTCTCGTTTGCTCGCTCACACACACCGTGCGTGTGAATCAGCAACTGCGTGAGGCAAGAATGCGCATCCATGTGAATTTTGGAAGTTAAAGACGACATTTGAGAAGAAAGGCGCAGCAACTCAAAAAGACCTGCATGTTTCACAATTACTCCAAAAGACCATAATGACAAATTTGCGCGTGGAGCAGCAGTTGTGCGATCTACCGGCATTGCCTTTGCGATCGACGTATTGGACACCCCTGCCCTAAACCATCCGCTGACTGTTTAGATATAACATGAATATACTTCTGTAAAAATATGCACAGTTTGTTATTCAGTCGCTGGGTGCGCTGCATTATATAAATACAGTAATACTGCCAATCACTGTGTATAATGATGATGATTAGATGCTTAACGTTCGTGGAAGTTAATGCCGGTTAACATATAGAATTAATATGTCACCTTAAATTAATATTTTTACTGGTTTTAATGTCTTACAACAGAAACAGGACATGTATGTATATAAGAATGACATTATTTATCCCTAGTTGCATTAAAGTACAGTATATGACAGTTCAGAGACTAGCAAAAGCGCAAACATTAACCTGGCTTTGAAAGCAAATGCGACGTAATGACGTCACAGATATGCAAATTAGTACGTCAAGAATCGATTCTGAAACGAATCGGGACCCTAAGAATCGATTCTGAATCGATTCATGAGGGTCCAAGCGATTCCCACCCCTACTATATCTCCATCTGGATATGTTAAAAACAAATTAATATAGCGTTGATAGTCTGTGTTCATGGTTTGTGGTAACAGATGCACTAGAATGATGCAAATACAGAGTAAATGGGGTTAAAATAACACAATTTCACCTATACAGTTAAGATATCAATGATGGTTGTTGGTAATCACTAATATTTCTATATTTGTTTGTTTATCATAGTATGTATACTCTTGTTTGTGACAATGAAACACAAAGGGGCAGTTTCCAGACAGGGTTTAGATTAATCCAGTACTAGGGCTTAGCAATATTAGGACATTTAGGTAGTTTCTATAAGCATATTAGGGGTGGTAGGTACGATAAACTGGTAGAAATATGTCAACCGGTAGAGATTTTGGACTAGTCTCTATTGCGGTTACGCACCGACGTCATGTTGCTGTGCATGTAGTCATGAAAACATTTGTACTCGTATTTAAGCACCGCAACCTTAAAAGAAGCGATTCCAAGCCATTGAAACATAACAGATCTATGCGCGCATAGATCTGTTGTGTGTGAGAGGAGCGTGCAAGCCATACATCCGCTGCTCATTATTGAGCTTGTGAGCATTTTTGCCGCTTTAAATGCCTCAAATACAAAAGTGCAACAAAATTTCCATCTTTGCACCAATTTAGATTAGTGTTGTCACGATACCAAAATGATGGTTTCCGTACCGATACAAAGTCAAGACTTGTGATTCCTGATACTGTTAGCATACAGACACATATGCTGTACAAATGATTTCTCATACAAATGATTACTTTACCAGACCCTCAGGGGAGCAATAATTCGCGTAATTTACACGCCATTCAAAAAACAGTAGGCACGCATGGACATGCACAATGCGTTAACATTTTCTTTCTTTTAACTGATAATATTGATTGTTTTTGAATTTTAATTTAAGTTGTTGAATGTTGAAATTGAAGAATTGTTGAAGAAAATAATACTCACTTTACATGATCCTTAAGTAATTTGCTCTTGTTTTGTATAGAATATAAATAAATAATGCATGTTATTTAACTCGTTGTCTTGCCAATAAACAGCAAAAATGCAAGAATTTGTTTATTACTGTCCGCGCTAAGAAAAAATCCAAACCGACCCAGCCCTAGTGTTAATGTCTGCTGTGTTGACAGCTTTAGGGGCCAATCACATCAAACACGTTTATGGCAGTTGCAGGTGCCTTTTTTGAAAGATTTTCTATGGTTTGCGTTCTATACGCTATGTGTCGAATGTGTCACAAGATGATACTGGTGTAATATCTCACAGCTATCAGCAAATCAGATTCTAGAACCAGAAAGAACTGTTGTATAAGCACTTATGAGCCATGATTAGTGTTTGGAATAACGCCGTTTAAAATAACGGCGTTACGTAACGACGTTCATTTTTCAGTAACGGGCTAATCTAATTAATTACTTTTCCCGCCGTTACAACGCCGTTAACGTTACCGGACGTTAAATGCGGTGCGTTACTATGCACTGACTTGATAAACTGTGTGATGCAAACGCAACCCTGGCTCACATAGCTAGTGAGGAGGTAGGTTAATAACGAGATAAGCGATTATGATTGGCTAAGGCAGAGTAATGTGTTTCATGGTAGCCAATCAGAGCCAGTGTTGTTATACATATGCCAGCGCACGCGCCTGCGGCGACACACACACAGGGCGAATTCCAATCGAAAGTGATGATCACTATGCCCTATTCCCTTCGAAGATCAAATCTCTTGATGTATAAACTCTAGAGAAAGTTGCGCAATGTTGTCTCATAGTGTGGCTAATTAAAATACACTTGGTGATAAAATACAGCGTCTTTTTCTGTTTATTTGGATTTTACATCCCCTTCACGAAGTGCCCTTCAAGGGCGCACAAACGGCATTTGGAATTTACCCACACACACGCAACAGCTAAACAGAGATTCGCGGTAGCAGAAGAGATATGGGGAGTCAGGAGGAGCAATGCGATGAAAAGTTGGCATAAATGTGCATGTAATGTGTACATTATGTCCGGGAGCGAAGACTTTGTCGACATCCGTTGTAAGCAACTCTAATTTAATGAATCATATTGTTAAACTGTTTACTTTTTTAATGAAGAAAACAAAATACAGCAGCCTATGTCTTCCAGACTATTTATTTCAGGTTGTTAGTTTGATTTATTTAATTTGCTACAGTTATTGCAAACACACTTTACTGTATATTATTTAACTGTTTACTTTTGAAGAAAAAACCTGAAGTACAGAATGTCTACCAGACCAGTTGTCTGACATTTGGAGTTTGTTTTATTTAATTAAGAATACGACTATAGAGCAAACACACTTTTTGTTGTTTAAAAGTTAACTTTTTGTGAACAAAACACTTGGAAGTACAGGTTGTTTACTTGACCAGTTGTCTCAGGTTGAGAGAGTTTGATTTAATTTAGTTTGCTGAAGTTAAATGCACTTTATATGGTGTAACTTGTTTACTTTTCTTACAAAGATAATACTTGAAGTGTAGGATAAAACTCTTGCTGTCTGTTGACGTGCAATAAATATGGAAAGTTATGTATGAACACCTGTCTGTTCTACTCATTTCAACTGACATGTGAAAACTGCTAAACAAAAATACAAATTCTTTGACATATAGCAACTTTTTTTTAACCGTAACGCAAATAGTTACTTTCCCTGGTAACGAGTTACTTTTATTATAGAGTAATTCAGTTACTAACTCAGTTACTTTTTGGAACAAGTAGTGAGTAACTATAACTAATTACTTTTTTTAAGTAACGTTCCCAACACTGGCCATGATTTAGCAAGACAGAGCCTACAGCAATATTGTAAATACTGGCCTTCAGACCAAAAGGATTATACTAACCATCAATGATAAATCTCCTCAAGCTCACCATACGCAAACCTCCAACCATGTAGTCTGTAAGGGGACATGGGTCTTTCAAATGATCAAGCTCAACCAGAGCAACCTCAGCAGTGGGTAAAACAGACAACTCAAACCCTCTGTAATGCTCCCAATACCAAGCACACAAAGGTTTCACAAGGAAACACAACTTGTCCTTAAGAATACATAGTTTCAGGATTTCATTGAATTTAGGCAATCCATCCACAGATCCATGTGCAATAAGCATCCCCTCACTGTAATGAATACCATTGTAAGACGCACGTTTTGCCATATGAATCTGAGTCATATTCGGAAATTTTTGCTTCAGTGAACATTTCACTTGCTCATTAAGCACATCAACAGGCATAACTGACACATCTGAAACCTCCAAGGATGACTTCTTGACACTCAAAGAATGTGTGTGATACGCAAGCATGAACTGGTGTTTAATAGCTAATGAACGAGCTATGTTCTTGAAACAATTGGTATGACGAGCAACCTGCTTGAAAAAGCTATGCTTTGCCTCAAACCTCATTGTCCACAGTCCAATCAGCGGTCCGAAACAACGGATCATTTGAGGATAGTGCTCCAAGTAGTGATGTTTTGGTAAGAGCTTGGCATCTGGAAAAAGTTCAAGATAGCGCTGTCTGTGCTCGTAAATCTTAGCCTCGAGATAAGCAATAGTCTCCTCTGTAAATACAGGCGTTACAACCAATTCAACTATGTCTTTCAGATCCAAGATGACCTGCCATGCTTGCTCATCTTCTGGCAACAATGGACCAATAATGAATGGAAGCAATTTGATCAAGCACCAGTTTTCATGTGCATTGCCACCAATCGTGTTGCTGGATGTAAAAGAGCGTGGTATTGCTTGTGGCCGATTAGTTTTGTCCCACCATTTGTATGGAAATGCCTGTATCAATGTATTGAGGTGGTCAAGGGTAAAGTACTTTTTGGAGATTAACAAACTAATACAACGTGCCAATTCAACTGGAACCACACCCTCGAAGAGATCGTGCATAATATCTGGAGGATAGCCAGTCGTGACATGAAAATGTGAAAGGTGCTCTGTTAAAACACATTGTTTTTTGACACCATAGCAGACAGATGCAGTCTCCTGTGCTCTCTGAACATGAGCATCATGGATGTCTCTGGTTCTAATTTGGTAAGCACCTGACCCAACATCCTTAGTTTGAAATTCTGACTTCTGTCCAGTACAAAATCTGCATATTGAACCTCCAGAAAAACTCTCAACAAATCCACCTATCGAGTGAGCCCCGAGGTTATCTGCTATTACACACTGGACAGTTCCTTTGACAAACTGACCAAGCTGAGAAATGAAGACACCATGCTGTTCTAATACTTGTAGGTCTTGTAAAAGAGGCTCCAACACTTTTCCATACCCATGCTTCTTGACATCATCAGATTTGCAAAGAACAGCTAGATAGATAGAAGATAAAGTTGAATGGGAGCTTGTTGGTAAATTACCCAAGACCCAATACACACCACAGAGTTTGTGTTTTTTCCGTGATGTCCCAAGCAGGTTGCACAACTCAAAATCATCAACATAGAGACGAATGGCTATTCTCAAATCTCCTCCAGAAAAAAAAGGATTTTTCTTCCAGTATTCACCATCTTTAAAGGTTCTATAACACTGGAGATCAGTCAATTGATGTTCTTCAATTATCTGAGTGTCAAGATGTTCAAGGACATCTTTACTGCTGAGCAGATTCTGCAGAGACTGCAAAATAGGAATATACTGAAATGTCCTGTTATTCTGTATCTCTAGGAAGTACTCAACCGGCTCTACAACAACAAAATGAGATGTGTAGTACTGTTTACGCTTATATGCAGTAGCAAGAGGGCCCTCCTTAGAAATAGCTATGCCTAATGGATTAGATGCACATAAAACAGTTGACAGTTCATCAACAATTGATTCCTGAACTCCAATATTGTGAGTTTGGAATTAATCAGAAACAACTGCTTTTGTGATGGGCAAAGACTCTGTGCTCACGATATAGTGAAGTTCAGAAAGGATCTCATCAACAGCTGACTTAGGAATATGAACAATGTTCTCCAACTTCAATAAAACACAAGCAACTCTTTTTTCAACAGACTTTAGCAAGTCTACTCCTACAGGATCATCACCACTTTGAGATTCAAATTCACAATCTACATCCTCAATCTCTGCTGGTCCATCAACAGAATCAGTATTGTCAGACTGATGCAACTGGCCACTTGAACGGATGATTTTGGCTTGGAAGTCTTTTAAAGAATCTGGATTGTGTTTCCTGTTTCGGTGGGTGTTAAACGTACTGTAAACATTACTTTACAAAAGTGCACCCTAAAAACATGCACTTAACGGTCTCATTATTCCGGAGATGTCGGTTGATGTGTTGAAAATAATCTCTTTCAGTTGACAGTTCACTGCATGAACACACATGACACTGAAATGTGATTAATTCATCTGGCTTTAATGTGTCCTGCCTGCAATGTCTTTTGTATGTGTGATTAAGCAACTGATTCCATGTACTAAATGTGCATGGGCAATCTGCATATGGACACGGATAACGTAACCTGCCCCTGAAACACCCATGTGCCTGCCTAAAATGCTGCAGCAACAAATATCTACTAGCTAACTTTAATGAACACTCTTTGCACTGCCACATTCAGAATCCTGAAAGAAGAGAACTAACATTAGAAACCATATTTAAACAGAAAGTTCACACAATAATGAAAATTCTGTCATTAATTACCCCCACCTTATGTTGTTCCACACCTGTAAGATCGTTACTCATCTTAGGAGCACAAATTAATATTTTTATTAAATTTAACAGCTTTCTGGTGGGATCACAGTGGCGGAGAATTAAAGCGAATGTGATGGACTTTTGCTTGCTTCAGCTATATTATCTCCTCTGCTAACAATTACCATATTTTCCGGACTAGTTTTTTTTTCCATTTTTTGGCTGGTGCTGCGTCTTATTATCAGGAGTGCCTTGTAAGTCTGTATGAATTAATTTTTACATTTATGAGGCAAGAGAGACCATTACCATCTACCGCCGGTAATTGTCAACCGCAGCAGAGAAAGCGTTTTTAACCCCGCAAAATCTAAAAAGCCATGTCTGGAAGTACTTTGGATTTTGGTCAGTAGGAGGAAAAATTGTTGAACCATGAGTAAGTACCCTTTTTCGTGTTTAATAGCGAAACTTTATTTTTTATGAACCGCAGGGTGAAAGTTATTTGTCGTCACATTTCTTGGAATTGTGTGCCTCATTTTATTTAAAGTTAAACAGAAACATTACTAAAGTGTAGGCTGCTGTACTGACTGAATAGATGTTGCATGAATAAAGAATAAATGCACTGCTTCCACTGGTTTGATTATTTACCGTTTCATGTCAAGGAAAAGTTCCATGTTTACCACAGCACAGATCGCTCGGAGCATTCAGTGTCAGTTCTCTTTGCTGTAAACTTCAATTAATATTAATAATATTTGTTTCAATCACTGAATGAAGCCTGCTATATTTGGGACAAGAGTCACGACCTTAAATTGCTTGCACAAAACTCTTGATCAGCATTCAAAATGTGTTTGTTTATTTAAACCGTTATGCACAAAGAGCGTGAAGGGTGAGAGAGAGTGAGGTCTGCAGTCTTGGCCATTAGTTGCTTTACTGGTTTTTGTGTAGGTAATACATTGTCAAATATGTTTAAACTTACATAGACTACCTATACAAGTAGTTATGTCTCTTTGTATTAAATTGTCCTGTTAATGACTTAATGCGTGTCATTGACAAAATGCGCAACCAGATGTTCGAATAGTTGGAATATTCAAACTTAAAGGACAAGTTCGGTATTTTACACTTAAAGCCCTGTTTTCAGATTGTTTGTGATGAAATAGAACGGTTTTGACTGAAATTTTGACATATGATGCTGGCCCGAAAATTTTCGGGTGTTTCTTTTATCCCCTCCCACCTCTATAATGGGTTTATAAATGCACAGGAACAATCCTTCCTAAAATGCATTAAACTTTCATTTACAAAGACGTGAAACTCACCGAGTGGTCAGGTGTTCACTGATATGCTCACACAAAAATCGCTGCAAAAGATGCATTCCAACAGGTTTTATCATAGTTTTTGCCAACTCTATTGACTTGTATTAGAAGTGCTGTGAGGTACGGTATTAGTCTGTGCCGGGAACCCATTTGTATTCTTGTAATTGGCAAAGGTGGAATATCGCCACCAACTGGGCTGGAGTGTCTATTATTCAAGCTCTCAACGGAAGAATGTACGGGTGTGAGGCGTTTGGAAAAATAGGTCCACAAGTTTACAACGAATGGTGAAACACCTGTTAAAAAGCATCTTTTGCAGCGATTTTTGTGTGAGCATATCAATGAACACCCGACCACTCAGTGAGTTTCACGTCTTTGTAAATGAAAGTTTAATGCATTTTAGGAAGGATTGTTCTAATCTAGTGCACCTATACAGCCGTTATAGAGGTGGGAGGTAAAACAACAAACCCCCAAAAATTCTCAGGTCAGCCGCATCGAAATTTCTGTCAAAACCGTTCTATTTCATCAAACAATCTGAAAACAGGGCTTTAAGTGTAAAATACCAAACTTGTCCTTTAAGCAATTTTGACAGCCCTACTCCAGAGCAACTGATAGTCCGTAGGAAAATACGGTACGTGCTTTTGCTGATTATGGCTCAAATGGAAATATTACCAAATATACCAGTTTTAAATGACATGTGCTCTATGATGACGTAGAAATAAAAAACACTACTTTCATCAATAAAGAAATGAAACATTTCACTTTCACCCTAATTGTATTACATTACAGGATCCTCCTTCATTAAACCAGCTCTCAAAATAAAGTGCTATCCTACTCAGAAGTCAGGCTCACTGACGTCATGCTAGATGCTGCTTCGGGATTAGTTTATAATCAATGCTTAATTTTAGAGGTGATTGTAATGTGCCATTAAGAAAAAACACCTTTGATCAACTGTCATTTCCTTTTAGAGGAACACATGAGAAGAATAGACTCCCAGTAGGAGTGTGCGTGTGACGCTATTGCTTGCAACACTGGTAAGAAAAGGAGTGCCTGGAATCAGAAATTTGTGAGACTGATTGGCCGGTTACCGGTCCAGTTTAATCACAAGTTAAACCTGTGAATTTCGGTGTCTGGTCAGTCAATAGGTGCATCTTTTCAAAAATATCTTAATTTGTGTGCTAAGGTGAATGGAAGTTTTACAGGGGGAGCAATTAATGGTAGAATTTTCAAAATACAAAGAAATCAGATTAAGCAAATATAACTTACTATCACTAGGAGGTTGCTATACTCTTGGTGAGACTGATCATTAATCTGCAAAAAAGATTGTGGGGAGATTGCTCATATGAAAATATGCATTTGTTTACATCAGGGTTTATACAGAAATCCTTAAGTTAAATTTACTACCTTTTTTACTACCTTCAGAATATTTTTTAAAACCATCACGACACTGAATTGCAAGTGTTAATCAGCGACCTTTCTATTATTTACACAGATTTTGACATACATAACATACAAAAAAGAATTAAAGTGAAAAAAATTCTTCTGACTGAAATATTTTTCAGGCCAAGTCATATTCCTTTACCTAACACTTTATGTAGGCGAGACCAATAGCATTTTAAGGGGAGATTTTTTTGCCATAAATTCCATATTGAAGTCTCATGTGGCATATAGGTAGCTGTAGTTTGCAGGGCATTTCAGATTAAGGCGAAACATAAATAACTCACTATACTGTATAAAAAGAAAACATGAATATCACCACCTTTAATGAATCTTTTATTAATTATGTATTAATTGAAAATGTATTTATTTTAGCATTTACTAATAATTTTTTTTTTATTAAAGTTGAAACTGTTAACATTAGTGAATGCACCATGAACCACGGTCAATTACTGTAATGACATAAACAAGAATAAATTAATGATTATATACTCTATATTTTTCATTGTTTGTTTATGTTATATAATGCATTTACTAATGTGAACAAATACAACTTTTTCATATCATATTATTCAGTAAACATAAACAAATAATCCAGGGTCTGTTCTGTTCACACAACAGCTTACAGTCACAGCTCTAATACAGAAACGTTATGTATGAACGAGTAACTCGAGTCAAACTCGTGTAGAAATCGCACAGGATGTCTGTAACCATCGTGACAGTTTTAATTGAATGACTGTACATTTATCAACAAATTATTATGTTACAATAGAGGCAGCGCTGATGTGCTAGTTTATGCGCAATGTTTCTGCTGTTTACTTTCTCCTAAGACCTAAATGGTCGTGTTTATATGAGGATATTTGCAAAGACGGGATTTTTGAGGCATACGTGTTATTTAAGGCCAATAAAGCGGCAAAAATACTTACAACACATGCTCAATGAGAAACGAATGCGCGGCTAGCGTGCTCCTCTGACACAGAAACAGCGGACGCACTGTTGTTTGTGTTTGAATGGCTTAAAATCACTTGTTTTTAAACTGCTGTGCTTAAATTTATGTACAAATGTTACGTTTTTGTGCCCACACGCAAATGCAACTGCAAGAACCGACAGGTGGATGACATCAAAGTCCCGCGAGAGCATTTCGGAAGCAGTCTCCTCTTGTGATTCCTCGAATCGCTCTCACAGGATTTGGATGTCATCTGCCTTTTGGTTGTTGTGGCGCCACATGAAGTTACCCACGAGTTAAACAAACCCGTTGTACCAGCCACTGGCTATATCAGCATAGCATTAAAAAGCGTGCCGCGGATGATCAGTAACGTGAGAAATCATTTACAGGACCCCTAAAGTTAGTCATACTGTGCAAAGACATGCAAGTTACCTGGCTGTTTGATTTTCTTAGCCCTCAAACTGAAAGGCTTGCCAATCTTCATAATTTCGCTAAGCCAAGTCAATCTCCACTGGTCTTTTTCTCCTTTATCGATCTTCAAAACATTGGAGCCTTTCTGCATTATAAGTTTGACCATGGAGACAGAGCGCAGTTATGCAAATTTGAAAACCACGCCCACCGGGGGAAAACAATCCAACCGTCTCCATTGACTTTGTATTGCAAGAAGCCACCTCTGGCTTATAACAAAAAACAGAATAATGCCTAAAAGCTGCTGTGTTACAATATGTACAGCTAACAAGCCAAAGAACCCAAAATAAGTTTTTATAAGCTGTCAAGCCGTAAAACCCAGCCTTTAAGGAGAAAAAAGTGGAACACTGACTAGGTTTCCCCCTAGTTGACGCAGACTGTTCCACTAATAGGAGTACTATGAAAAGTTGCCTGTTTCCAGTTTTGTGTCTTTAAACGCTAGTTTTTTGAGGTTGACAGCTTATAAGTGGATCGGCGATCCACTTCTTTCTCCTTAAAGGCTGGGTTTTACGGCTCGACGGCTTATAAAAACTTATTTCTGGGTTTTTTGGCTTGTTAGCTGTACATATTTTCACACAGCAGCTTTAAGGCATTATTCTGTTTTTGTTATAAGACAGAAATGACAAGGAGGCAGCCTCTCGCAATACAAAGTCAATGGAGACGATAGGATTGTTTTCCCCCCGGTGGGCGTGGTTTTCAGGTTATGACGCGCTGCGCTCTGTCTCTATGCTAGCTGAAATAAAGTTTTACCTCAGCTTAACGTGATACAGTCAGAAAACCCGGAGTGGATCCGGTGCGTAGTGATTACAGAATGCTTACAGTGGAGAGAGGAACGTGATTTGGCTCCACTCCAGGCTTTGATCACATCCCAGAGACGAAAGATCTTTCATTATGTGCCCAGATACGCTAAAGCCCATATTTAAACGAACTAACGCGAAGAACGCAGATAGAATTTCAATCAGAATATGACACCTGATAGTCTGAAAAAATAATACCTAATTTGGAAAAAATAATACCTCTGAGACCAAATGTAACACTTTTAATGACCTTAAATTTGACAATTTTGATTTATCACCTTTTAATACTTTTTAAAACCCCGCGGACACCCTGATTTTACAATGTGTTCTACCAAGTTGAGGAGTGAAGCAGAGCACTCACAAACGCAGGTCGTTTGTGAGGCGGCTAGTTCTGACGTTCATGTGCAATGTGTGTAACGAAAGCTACTTATTTTAAAGTCAAAATATTTAAAGTGTAGAGTATAACTATTGTTTAACGCATTTATACTTATTTTTATACTTGTGTATATAACTCAAAAATACCCAGATGAAAATGAACCATGCTTTTACTATAGTAAAGGTGTAGTAACCATGTTTCTTTCGTTGGACTAATAAAGTTAACATTTGTACAACCACAGTAATACTACAAATAAGCAAGAGGGTCAGTGTGGTTAAGCTCTTCCCTCCCGCACGCAATGGGTTGTGGGCAATATTAGCCGTTAGAGTGTGCATTGATCTGCACTTCGAATTCTAACCGGAAATAGTAGGCCATCCGGGTATCTTTGGGATACTCATTTCAACATACTACGATTTGGGACGTACTTATTGTAGTTTCGAATACTATTTAGGACGGATAGTATGCGAATTGGGACTCAGTAAGTTTTCATGATCACTAGAAAATCACAGGTAGGTGTGTTTGATTAAAGCTCACATAACACACGCCGTTTCTGCATTTCTGATGTTAATCTGGAGTACCTATAGAGTAGTATGACATTCTTTATATCTCCGAAGAATCTTTAGTTTAATAAGATTTTTAAAAGAAAGATTAGCTTTACCGAATCTTTCCGATAACGTACGAAAAAATAAAGAAGGAGGAGGAGTTCTAGCACGGGAGGAGCGAGTACGAGTCATGCAACACTATACAACACTGTTTTAACTTATGATTCACTACATGTTCGTGTCATTTATATAATATGCACGCGACTATTTCCAACATAAGACAGAAGTCTTACCGCGTGCAACTCATCATGACCCGGTTGGGAAAATCCACCACATCAAACACAAACGCAAAACTCCGCTGCTACCCCGGATAATAAACGATATCCATTGTTTTCATAAGGCTGACTTTCTTTTCCTAACATCCAAAAACACACTTCATCTTTCGTGCCATTGCTGAGTTTTGAAATGAAACAAAGCTGAGTGGCGTGATAAGATGTTTGCAAGCTCTAGCGTCTCCCGCTGATTGACGGGTGGGCGGGGTTTTCCGGGGGAAGTGCCCATATAAAGAAGTGATTCGTATAGAAAACCCCTGAAACGTCAGTTGGACCGTAATCAAAAAAACTTTCCGAAACTTGAACGAACCCTGGCAAAGTGCATTCGGCACAGAATTTTTGCCTACGTTTAGAATGAGGAAACAACTCTACAACTGTGTTAATAAGTCAGAATTCTTGAAATACCATTGAACCCCCCCCCCTTTAAGGTTGGAGCTAAACTCTGTAGGGCACCGGCTCTCCTGGGTTGGATGTGAAAAACACTGGTGCATGCGCTCAGACTGCATCCTGTGCATTCGCAAAACCATCAGCAAACAGCGTTAATCACACTTTAATAAATTTAGTGGTCTGTAGTGTTAAAATCAATTTGCGTTTATGCCTTATTAACGCGTTAATTTTGGCAGCCCTAATAAAGATTATATTTTTACAGAATGTTCTTCACATTATGTAGGATGACCTAATCAGGCATGTGATTGGCTAAGGACAAAAAAGCAGGAAAATATAATAAGACCCCCCCCACAAACACGCCAATCAAACTGGTGGCGGATCTATACGGATAGTAAAGCAGGACCCATAACAACTTATTTGAACAAAAAACACATTTTAATTTATTTTACAGCTAGATGTGCAACATGCAACTTTTTGTACAGTATGACACATAACAACTTATTTGGTGGATGTGTAACAGTGGGAATCAAAAGCAAGTGTCTTGTCCACTGCTCCATCACCACCTCTCTCTATAACAACAACCTTGACAAAAAATGTGTTTTAACTTATTTTTGTTTTACATTTTTATCCAACTTTAACAGCTAAATGTGCCACATGCATATGTTCATGTCAAAAGAAGGCCTATTTTGCAGATATAAAATGTAGGCAATGGCTTATAAAGAACGAATAAATCTTACAAAGATTTTTTTCATATCCACTTAGGTTCCTCAGCTTGCACTCTAGCATTTGTGTGATCCAGGTAACGTTAGCTTTGCATAAAAAATGGTTATCATTCACATGGCTACTTTTACTTTTATACTTTAAAATGATAGTTCACCCAAATATGAAAATTATGTCATTATTTAATCACTCTAATGTTGTTACAAACCTGCATAAATTTAGTTGTTCAGATGAACACTCAGGAAAATATTTTAAGAAATGTTTGTAAACAAACTGTTCATTGACCCCATTTACTTCCATAGTATTCTTTTTTCCTACTATGGAAGTGAAGGGGGTCCACGAACGGTTTGGTTACAAACGTTTCTCAAAATATCTTCCTTTGTGTTCATCAGAACAAATACATTTATACAGGTTTGTAACAACATGAGGGGAGTAAATGATGACAGAATTGTCATTTTTGGGTGAACTATCCCTTTAAGTAAATTTCCAAGCCTGTACTTTGGTACTTTTACTTGAGTAAAGAAGTTAAATCAGTACTTCTACTTTTACCAGAGTATTTTTTTAACACAAATATCTGTAAAAATGTGCTACACAGGACCTTTAGTTATAATAAAGTGTCTTAAAGGTCTCTTTTCCTAATTTTAGACCCCTGTAGATGAGTCACTTTGTTAGCTGTTAAACATAAACAATAGAAGGTTGACACTAATAAATAAAAGTTATTGTACAAAAAAGTGCAGGTGCTATTTATTTTAATCAAACTGGTCAACCTTAAAACTTAAAAACACGAAACCTTTGAAACAAACGATGATACAGAGGCCTTTTCTCAATCCTAAGCTGCAGCCTTCCGGAGGTCGCATTTCTAAGCTGCATACGTCATCAAGACTCATCAAGATTCACAATATTCACAATTATAAAGTTTACTATTATTCTTGGTTAATCGTAAATTGTTGTAATATGTTTATGACTTCCGAATGTAATGCTCAGTTGGGTTAAACCAGGCTCGATGACGTATGCAGCCTGCATATGAGACCTCTGCAGACTTCCGATTGAGAAACGTTCAGAGGTAACTTATTTCCTTGCCTTTTTTCGGAACCAATATTGTTGTTGCATCGTCCCTCTCTCAGTCGCCACCATGATTTTCTGCAATGGAGTTCGTTTTTCCTCTCATTTCTGTGAAAATTGCCGCTCCAAATCCACCAAGTAAACCGACGTGTATGTTTGCCGCTTTGTTTCGCGTCACGCGAGTGACAGCCAAACGTCGCAAATGAGGAGAAGAGAGGAGAGAAACGATCGGGTCTGATTGGTGAATGAATAGGGTTTGATTTTACACTGTGTGAGTGTAAGCAAGTTTGACAACATAACATCTGGATTGTTTTAATGTAAACACGTGAATGCAGCATCTGAATACAGGGTATGAATCGTGATCGTGATTCTTTTTTCGATAAACACAAGCAATAATATATACCCAGATCATCCGATCTGGAGATGTTCTTTTCACGATACCACTGTAGCGCGAGGGCGACTGAGGTACACTGCAGGACCCCTCGCAGGGAGCTTGATTGATCTGAGCAATACAATCATACTTCGCCATCCGCCATTTGCGAACGTCGGAAACACGTCCTTGTTGATACTTGGAAAGGAAGGAAAATGCATCTCTTTATCATCTGACGTGCCGCACCGTGTGGCTCTGTTGCGCGGGGACGGCGATTGTGGTTCTGGCCCGGTTTACCATGGTGACGGCTCTGAGATGCCCCCCTCCCCCCTATTTTTTTTTTTTTTTTACATATCTGCATGATTCACGTAGATCACATTTTCAGGTCGGAAAATCCGGAATTCCGGATTAATCCGGAAAAATCACATCCCTGCCTAATTTAAGGAATAAGGAACGCAATATTGCCTAGCTTGTCAGTGAACTACAGCTCCTTGTAGTAAATGCCACTCCATCTGAAAGCAGGTGATTCCGATTTATTACTAACCACCGAAGCAGCTTTACTGACAAGATGCACATGACAATTGCATGCGATTAATCATGCAGCCCTACATATTTCATTCATAATTATGATATACAAATTATTTGACAGTGGAAAAAAATAATACTCACCACTAATGAATCCAAAAGAAGGAGACTACTCCTAATCGTGATCCAGTACAAGAAAATGGCGTTAACACCAGAGTTCTTCTTTACATGTGCAAAGAAACGAAAGTGAATGAGAATTCACAAAAGACACAACTCAATCAATCTTTAAACAATTAATGTGAATTTCATGGCCTCTTTTAAATACTTAACATTCACATTTCATTATTCAATGCTGCTGACTTGTATAACAGTAAAAAAGAAACAAGTACTTAAATGTATTGTTTCTGTTCGTTAATGTTAGTTTATATTAACATTTATATGATAAACAGATTATAGTGCAAATGTGAAAATAAACCTCACTCAACGGACATGAGGGTTAATAAATGACACGTTTTTGTTAACTTAAAGCACAACAGTATCTTAATTTACTTTTCACCAGTCAAAGTATTGTGTTGTCTGCTAAAACGCTGTCTGAATTCCCTCAGTCTGATAACTCTGAGGGGATTGTATTAACTTTGATAATTATGGACAAAAAACAAAAACGGTGAAAACACGCATAACGACAACATTGTGGGAAGTCTAGAGTTAATACTTAGTGATGGTTATCAATCTCTCGAAACGGGTCTGCGTGTCGGTCGTTCAAAGTGCTTTCCTAATGGCGTTAGCACACGGCTCTGTAGCAACGCTTTCATATTTGTCTTACTTCACTTCAGCTTCCCGTGTTTATTTGACTCGCATCCGAAAAGCTCCACACAGAACTCGTGTTTGGCTTTCTTGTACTGTTAAACCAAAGGCGAACGAGACGAGGAGGTGGTGCAATGCGCTCACGTGCAGTGTGTGCGCGCACCGTTTGAAGGAAAGAGAGAGCGAGAACGCACAGCTGGTCTCGTAGTATTGTAATCGTTTTGGATTTCCAGCATTGAACAATCAATATTTTTGACATCACTAGTTACAGTCACATTTTGGATTGTTAAACGAGTCTTGTTCACGTATAATACCAATTTGCACATTACGTGTTACTGAATATAAACGAAAATAAAAGCGCCTCGTATAACATTAAACAATATACGTTTCATTTATCTCTACAAAACACGCGTTCTGTGACAGAGGAAAAGTTAATATTTACCGATACAAACTCCAAAAGCCAAAAGAATCAATAGAAGCGCAACAACAGCCATCACAAGCCACTCAGTGTAAGAAAATGGCGGTCCCACACCTTTCCTGAATGCACATGCGCAAATTGCCCCCCTTAAACGCAATCTAATAGTGTTAATTAAAAAGGTACACGAGTAATACACATAACTGACAAAGTATATTTAATTCATACTTATGATATACACAATTCTCGACAGTGGAAAAAACAATACTCACCAATAATGAATCCAGAAGAAGGAGAATCCTCCTAATGGCGACACAAATCCAGCACAAGAAAATGGCGTTAACACCCGAGCTCTTCTTTACATGCGCAAAGAAAAACGCAAGTGGATGAGAAATCGGTCTAACAGTTAATGTGTAAATAAGTTACTTAATCTTAACCGTCCTGTGTCACATCATTTCATTCTGCTGAATTTAAGTTAACTTACTAAGTTGCCTGTTGGGTTTTGAGGTAACATCCAAGTGTTGCAGACGAATCTTGTTCATTTAACGTACAATACTAATTTGCACATTAGGCCTAACGTTACGTGGTGCTGAAGCGATGGGTCACACGGTAAATTATCACCTTGCAGAACATTCAACAATGATGTTTCATTTATGTCTAGAAAACACACGTTCTATGACAGAGGAAAATTAATATTTACCGATAAAAATTCCAAAAGCAAAAGTGGCTGTAGGAAATGCAACAGCCATCACAATCCAGCGTATGAAAATGGCGGTCCCTCACTAAGCACCTTTCCAGAATGCACATGCGCAAATTGATTGTTCTAATCGTGTTAATTAAAAAAGTATGCGAGGAATTTTGCTTAACATAACTTTCAAAGTATATTTAAATCATATTTATGATATACACATTCTCTGACAGTAGAAAAAGAATACTCACCAATATTAAATCCAAAAGCAAATCCTCCTAACAGCAGATCCAGCTGAAGAAAATGGCGGTTCCACAATACGCGTTATTACCTGAGGTCTTTACATGCGCCAACAAAAACGAGGTTAAATTTAAAAAATCGTTGCAAATAAAATTAACCTGGCATAACATTCAATCATGTTGTATATTTTATTTATTTTAAGAAATACAGTCTCTAACAGAGCAACCATATAATCCAATAACGATTAATAGAAAGAGGACCTGTCGCAGACGCTTCCAAATCCAGCTTGAGAAAATGGCGGTCCCGCGGTTTTTTTTCCAGAATGCAAGCTCAAACTAATTGTGTTTATGGAATTAAAAATAAATCCATAAATTATAGTACACATACATTTTGTGTTAGACTAATTAAATTTATATTCTTATTGCTCTTAATGATATATTTTTCATTTATTGAACGCAATTTTAATGTGTCATGTTTAAGAAGGGCTTGAATCATTTTTTTGAGTGTATATATCTGATTAATAATATTTAGGTCAGTTACGTTTCCTTGCTTTTAATAAAGCGCTATGCTCAAGTTTACCGGTATCTATTCAACGCGCACAGCTCAAACAACAATGCACAGCTAATAAAAACAATGATAAAAAATATTTTATTACTAAATTGTTGTGAATTTATTGGTATTTGTTATTTTCAGCACATTGTTCCAGGAAGAGCGCGTCCACAACAGTAAAAATAATATATTTAAATTAATTAAATATAAAAAGTAGCCTATTATTGTTTGAAAAATTTGCATTTCGTGAAATTACTATTTTGCCAAATTGAAAATTAAATAGAAAATATACTTTGGGAACGGGCGTTATATGAATATGTAATGCGAAAATATTTACCTTGGAATGGTTTGCGCATCTATACTTTGCTATTTCTTGGGTGTTTGTTTAGATGGAAAATAAGGCTCAAACTCATCAGACAGTGATGTCAGGTGGCAATGTATCAACTAATGAAATTAGCCATTGAAGTTTGCTGAAGCCCGCTCATCTCTTCACATACTTCTCTGTCACTTCAGGTGCACTGCGCTTTTTTGAAGTCCGTTCAGATACGACGCGTTGCTAAGCAAGGTGCTCAAAGAAACACATTTTAATTGACTTTTTGCTTATGTTTTGGATTAAATAACATGAATGTCAAATCATTTTAAAAAGACAATTATTATTATTATAAAAATATATTTCTGGGAATATTTCAAGGCCCGGTACCAACGGGTCCACGGACCAGGGGTTGGGAATCACTGGGATAGACCAACTCCTTTCCACTGGAAAATTTGACCCTTCTAAGCAACGCAGAACCACACTTCCTCCTTTGTGCAGAGATTTTCTGCGGGTGTTTGGAGAATGGGATATAAATACTAGTGTTGTAGTTCTCGAGACCGGTCTCGGTCTCAAGACCACTTTTTTAAGGTCTTGGTCTCGTCTTGGAATCTACCACATTTTACTTGGTCTCGTCTCTGTCTCAGACAAAGAGGACTCGGTATTTTATTTCAAGACTGGTCAAGACCACTGCTGATGCACACTGCAAAAAATATTTTCAAGAAAAAAAATGCTTAGTATTTTTGTCTTGTTTTCAGTAAAAATATCTAAAAATTCTTAAACCAAGATGCTTTTTCTTGATGAAGAAAATGACCCAAGAAAATAAGTCTAGTTTTTAGAGCAAAAATATCAAATTGAAGTGATTTTGTGCATAAAACAAGCAAAAAAATCTGCCAATGGGGTAAGCATTTTTTTCTTGAATTTAGTGTTTAAGAAAAAGGTTCAAGATTTTTTTCTAACCCCATTGGCAGATTTTTTTGCTTGTTTTATTCACAAAATAACTTCAATTTGATATTTTTGCTCTAAAAACTATACTTATTTTCTTGGGTAGTTTTGCTCATCAAGAAAAAGCATCTTCATTTAAGAATTAAAAAAAAAATTACTGAAAACACATAAATACTAAGAACTTTTTTCTTGAATCATTTTTTGCAGTGCACATCACACATTTATTTTTTATCATTAATTTTATGCAGGTTTGGCATATGGTGGTGGCATTTTTTTAAACATTGTTTAAGTTTCTCCCAATGACAATTTTTCTAATTTTATTACTAAAAACTACCGCATTGTGTTAAGTGGATGGCAAGCCATGGAAAGACAGTTCAGAATAAATGGTTAAGTTCATTTCAGCTCTTTAGTGTTTGTTCACTTTTATTTGCTTATAGACAAAGATAAATTCCCACATATCTGCAATGCCTTTGATTATTTTATCAACTTCTCTGATGGCACACATACACAAACACACTCACACACACAGACAAGAAGTACCTAATCATATGCATATTCCACATTTTATCATAAGTGTTTTCATGCAGTGACTTGCACTGGTCTTGGTCTTGACTTGGTCTCGGCCTGTCTTGGTCTTGGTCATGACTTGGTCTTGGTTTAGGTGGTCTTGACTACAACACTAATAAATACAAGATTTACACACCTTCGTACAATCCTTTTTCACTTCATAGATTTCAGATTGTCCATACATTTTGGACAAGCCACAAATTGTACAAAATTATCACAGACAATACCTGCCCATTTCCTTAATGAGAATAAATTCTTTGGAACATTACTTGCAAAGGCAGTGAGGAAATCAACATGAAGAACATTTCCAACTATCCACATGAACTGCCTTATGCACAAAAGAAGTGTTGTGATGGCATTGTCAGAAATCTTGAAACTTGCTTGCCATGACAAGATTAGCCAAAAGTTTCATCAGCAAGTCTTCTTGTTTTTCAAAAGACTGGTCACTTCCATCCCTGCTGAAAAAAAAACAATAAAACCATTACAGAAAATTCAAATGGTTTCCATTAAAATACCAATAGGAACCATTAGCTTTTACCATTAAAACTACTACACTGTAGTGTGTTTTGGGCCATATTCCATTAGAACCAATACATAGAACCAAGAGAACCAATACATACCATTAGAGACCAACAAAAACCAATACACTGTAGTGTGTTTTGAGCCATATTCCATTAGAACTAATACAGTTCCCAATAAAACCATTAGAATTTACTGTAATGGTTTTATTGTTTTTTTCAGCAGGGATGTTCCACATCATCTTGCTTGATCAGATTTGCTTCACTGCGCTCCTCTGCAAGAAGTTCATCCTCTTCAGCCACATAATAATCCTATGCAAATATAAATTGAACATTAACAACTCATACTGGAACAACCACATTTACATTAAATCTACATTAGATTAACTCCTCTTAGCACTTTAAACAACAGCTCATGCTCAGCATATGAATGTGCATAGTTAAGAGCTATTAGCTACATGTGCTAATCTGTAGTATGTATTAATGTGTTCACACCCACACTGTTTGCAGCTACCAATTGACATATAAAGAAATTTGTTGCAAAGAAAAAGAGTTGTGCATGACTGCTCAAGTATAGTGTAACTGAAATGTTGTGCACAGAATACATGTATATTTCCTAAAATATGTTGTTAATGTCTGATAGGATTAAATAAATCAATGGTCTCAAAACCACAGATCTAACAAAGCTACTTTTTTAATTTTAGCTTGATTTCACTAAAAATTTGGTTTCTGTAAGTTTATATTTTTATCATGACACATGATATGGCCACTCATGTTCACCCCATGCAATCCTAATGATAAAGTGGAGTAGAAAAAGCTACATAAATAAATTATTTATGTATATGTGGCTAGTGTATGCATCTACAAAACTGATGACACAAAATACAAAATGTAAACCTTAATCATGGATAAAATTCCAAAAACCTGTTCACATAGAGGATACCTACACAAATATTCATATTATTAATTTATAAATTAATTTATAAATGTATCCATTCACACACATGCACATGGACTTGTGTTAGGCACTTACAATTTATGGAGCCGATTCATGTCCCGTGAGACACTGAAACAATGGTGGTAAGCAATTAACAGTTTATATCATCGTAAAACTTACAGCTTGCTCATCTTGGGTCAGAGCGATCTGCATACTCAAGGTTGTCCCCCTCTGTAAGCCAATCAAAACCCTGTCACCCACTCTGCATCCTGGAAAATATTGAAAAGGTTTTATTTACAAATGCATAAGTGTGACATTATTAAAGCATAAAGGGTAAACCCGTTAAAATATATGAACTTACCGTCAAGTCTTCCACCCTAATTTTCGAAAGGGTTGGGGCTGACTGGCCCTTAAAATGCACTTTGAAATAGTTATGTTTATACTCAAGACAACCCTTTTAGTGGAGGTAGGTCTTTCATGGGTTGGACCAGAGTGAGGATGCTTATCAAAAGGTTAAGTTAACAAAAACACAAGTCTTACCTCTTCTGAGCTTGTTCAGCCATTGTTTAACAGCATCAGATGAAGTCAATGAAGTCCATGTCAAAGCAAAGATGTCCTCCTGCAGGATGGTTTGAAACTATTACCATGGTGTCTATTTAACCCTGGGTCTGGATTCAAACTAGTCAATAAGGTTGCAGCATTCCACATGCCCCTGCCTGGTGATAATGGCCCTAAAATCTGGTTTGAGTCAGTTATCAGAAAATGTTTGTACAAGTTTGTATAATTTTCTATAAGTTTCTAATTAATTACATTTAAGTAAATGTGACCAAATAATTGTAAACTGAACATAATGAGCCTCATTTTGATAGGAAACACATAAAAAAAAGAGTACATGCACTCCATCCTCAGATGATAAGGTGCAGAGAAGTGGCAGATAGAAATCCTATCAAACTGAAGCTCATTGTGTTCAGTTTCCAAAGATTTGTAATTAAATGTAATTAATTTAAACCTTACACAAACATATTTTTCAGAGATAACTGACTCAGTTTTTCAGGGCCTAACATTCAAGCCAGCAAAATAGTGTGGCTGGATTTCCCTCACCCAGCCAAGGTGTGAATGGCCTTCCCCTGGCATTGGCTAGAACTTTGCAAGTGGAAAAACCAGTTTGAGTTAACTGAAACTCTGATTTTAAGAACATGTTTTTATTAGTTTAACATTAGTTAGAAATTAGTAAATGTGATCAAATCTTTGGAAAATGAACCTAATGAGCTTCAGTTTGATAGGATGCCTATCTGCCACCTCTCTGCACCTTATCATCTGAGGATGGAGTGCATGTACTCTTTTTTTCTTTTTAAATCTCAAGCATTTTTATGTGTTTCCTATCAAAATGAAGCTCATTATGTTCAGTTTACAAATATTTGGTCACATTTCCTTAAATGTAATTAATTAGAAACTTGTAGAAAATTATACAAACTTGTACAAACAATTTTGTGATAACTGACTCAAACCAGATTTTAGGGCCATTATCACCTGCTTGAACCTCACTGGCTAGATCAGTTTCAGTGCAATTCTCACCTGGCAGGGGCATGTGGAATGCTGCAACCTCATTGGCTAGTCTGAATCCAGACCCAGGGTTTAATAGAGACACTAGGGTCAGTTCAGATCATCCTTGGAAACAGGTAACTGTTATCTCCTGGACAACCTGGTTTGTTTTAGACCAAATCACAGATTTTTCTTCCAGAAAACGAATTTTGTCATCTGAGAACTTGAAATGGATTCTGAAGGGTGAGTAATTTATAACATAAGTTGTGTTAAGCTGCCTTGTTTTGCTTGTTAAAAGACTTAAAGGGTAGTTGAAATTTGAGAAATGTTTGTAACCAAAACGTTTGTGGACCCATGTACTCTTTATTCATGTGTTTCCTATCAAAATAAAGCTTGTTTTGTTTAGTTTACAAAAATTCGATCACATTTACTTACTTTTAATCAATTTAAAACTATACAAACATATGTTTCTGAGATAAATCAGTTTTTCAGGGCCTAATATTCAAACTAGCAAAAAAGATGGCTGTATTCCCCTCACCCCAGCCAAGGTGTGGCCTTCCACTGGCATTGACTAGAACTATGCAAACTTATTTATATTTATTAAAAATGAGTAAATGTGATCAAATCTTTGTAAAATGAACATAATAAGCTTTAGTTTGAAACTGTTTCCATTCACCACATTCACTTCCATAGCAGGAATAAAGAATATATGGAAGTAAATCATTACAAACATTTCTTAAAACTCCTTTCTGTTAATCAAACAAACAAAGAAATTCATACAGGTTTGTAACAACATGAAAGTGAGTAAATGATGATCCAAAATATCTTATGTTATTTAACTACATAATGGATCTTGTTTTAAGATATTTAAATATTGGACTGGAAACAAGACAAAAATACTACTAGTGAAATAACCTTTATTTTTTGTTCATACAGAAAGTACCACAGCAGGATTTACTTCCTCTGCCCGATCTGCAGGAAGGCTCCGCGCACTCTTCCTGGGCATCTCAGGACGGTTTGCATGCAGGGAAGGACTGAGGAGGACATCCATGCCACTGTACTGCAGGCTAAGAAGGAAATGGCCGAGTTCTCCCACAACGGGCGCTTCTGGGAGTACCATAGGATTCTGGAGATTTTTGGAGCGGCTAATCCTCTTGCCAGGTAGTTTATTTAATGAAGTTGAAACTGGAATTTAGTTTATTTTCAGATATTTATATAAGATAACAAGACAAAAATACTAAGTAAGACATTCATTTTACAATACTCAATATTCCATCAAATGTGTGTGTATTCACTGTTTTTCTTTTTCTTAGCTTGTTACAGGAAATGGACAAGAAGGGCTTGGTGGTGAGGAACATACCTCCTTTCCTTCATACGCCAGCTTCATTTACTCACAGCGCCACAAGAGATGCTGAGAGAGAGCCACCAGCTGTTGAACCAGAAGAACCAGAGCCAACGTCTGATGAGAACTGTAAGGAGTACTACCAGAGGTAAAGTTTCACTACATTTCAATTTCACAGAGAAATAGCAGATTCAGAGATTTTATTTCTCTTGAACATATACACAATCATTTGACCACCTGGTTTATTTGATTTTGCAGCAATGGGCCACGGTGGACCGGTGATGTTCGGGTGGAGTTGGCAAAAAAAGGCCTCTACAAAAAGCACTCCATCAAACACCACCTTCTTGATGGATTTTACCACTATTTACGCGTGGAGTTGGGCAACCGTAGGGGCAAACAAGAGGTAATTTTAAAAGAAAAGATACATGTTAATGTCACACACACAGAGAGAAAAATAAATAAATACATTTGAAGAAAACATGTGTTAAACTTTATATTAAGGTGTCATTGTTACAGTGTAATTATAAATTTAAGTTAGCCTGTCTTACGTTCAGCCCTGCAGATTTTAATGTGTAATGTATAATTACAGGTGGAAAATGTATCTCGGTTCATGTACTTCATGAACTCAGAGGAGCCGAGCCTGTTGTTTGTTCAGGATGTGGTGAAGGTTCGAGAGTACTTTAATGCACTCACAGAGACCAAACTCTCCAAACAGAAAGTGCTCAATTATTGGAAAAGTCTCGACAGGTCAGAACTGTGTAACGTAACAAACACATAATGTGCCCGTGAACTGATAATTATCAGATATGCTGTCTTCTGGCTATAACAATCATTTCTTTCTCTCTTTAAGGTTCATGAAGTACATACTAACTTCAACTAGCCTTCGCAGCAAGGACAAAAGTCTCTACACTGATTGTAGGAACTTTATAGATTGTCTGGATTGCATACACGCTAACATGTCTAAGAGGTTGAATGCGGTGGCTCGGTTGTTGCGACACAAGCACTACCACCTGAGAAATCCGGAAGAGCTATTTCTGGCGCAACGTGTCATTGAGGACCTTGTTGGAAAAGCACGGTAAGCCATATGAAATCGAATGAACAATATAATTTGTAATGTTGCTACTCAAAGCAGTCATTCAATGGCTTTATTGTTTATTCATTGATCTTGCAGACTTTCATCCAGTGCAGAGGGCAGAGGGTGGAGAGCAGAGGGTGGGTGCAGAGAGCAGAGGATGGATGAAACGACAGCATTCGACATTCTTGTCCAGTCTTGCCCTGTGACTCTGGACGGGTCACCTCCTAAAAAGGCAAAACGACACCAGCTGTGTGGCGAGCATGAGCGACACTGCTATGACCGCTGGCGTAGTGAGCAGCTCAAGCTCCGTGAATCTAGTGCTCTTGGTAAGCATCAATATACACGTTTTGTATCAAAAATTGTGTGTCAGTGATGAACAATTAGTGAAATCTCATAAAACATGTCACCACAATGGCTAATGCTCTTTCTGATTTGTCTTTATAGAACACTTTGGTCGGCATCAGCCGTCTGAGACTGGGATTAAGGCCTGGATCCAGAAGCAGGGGTGGACTTCCAACCTTCCAAAGGCTACCTTAATTCTGAGGCAGTGGGAGGCACTACCGAAATGAAGAATATACCCTGACATTTAATTATTTTCATTTTTAATAAAACACAATTGCTCTTAACCTGTTGTTTAATTTCATTTTTTCTTGTCTTGGTAGTCTACCATTACAAATGCAGCATTATGCAATAAAAAGGGTGATTTTTAGGCAAACAGATTTTTTAAAGTATATTTGGATAGCCAAATCTATGTTATATTAATGCAAAACTCAAGTGGAAGGCCTTTGCAACATAACAAAAAACAAGCACTGTTTTGATACACACATTTAAAGCTTAGCTTTAAATTATTAATTAATTAAATTATTAAACAAGCTTGTAGGATCTTCAGTTGTACAATCACACACTCATTACATGCAGAAAAAAACACTGACTTTGACAAAATCATTGACTTCTGATTTTTTTAAATATATTTGCAACACAACCAGAAAACAGTACAAGTCTTAGGCCCCAAACCAGCATCATTGTTTTAGCAGTGTTTTAATTTAGTGTAGACTTTTTTCATGTTTAAGTTCTAGAATTGGGTCCACAGTGCTTCTATCAACCTAGAAAATGTGATAAAGATCAACCCAGTAACTTAATTTGAGTAAGCCATTTACTGCAAACATGTGAAAAATTAGGGTTGTTCAGATTTTGCCTGTTTTGTGAGGTAGGTAGCAAGGCGAATTATAATAATACCGCCCCAGTTATCTGCACTATCCAACCACAGCACTGCCATTTAGTGCAGAGAGAAAGAGAGAGAAAAGAAGGACTTTACAGCACAATTGAGTTTCAATTACAACAAACCACCATCATTGTGGTCAGTGTTTATTTCATCAGCTCGTTTGCATTTTAAATGACACGCCCAAAAACGGCTCATTTTTGCTCAGGCCTACAAATTTGCGATTTTAACATGCTATAATAAATTATCTATACGGTATTTTGAGCTAAAACTTCCCATACACATTCTGGGGACAGCAAAGATTTATTTTACATCTTAAAAATATCTTATAATATGACCCCTTTAAGAAAAATTATTATGCAGAAAATAGGAGGGTCAAAGTTGAAATCAAGAAAAGTGATGCCACACGGTCAACACACCACAACCCGTCCATGCCCGGAGATGAAGCACCTCGACTATGTATTTCTACTCTCTTATCTCTATGTTGTAATGTAACCTTTGATTAAACTTGTTAATAAAAGGCAATTGCCCTTAACCTATTGTTTAATTTGATTTCTGTTCATTTATTCATAGTCTACCATTACAAATACAGCATTCTGTAATAAAAAGGGTCATTTGTAGGCAAACAGATATTTCTGAAGTAAATTTAGATAGCAAAATCAATGTTATATGAATGCAAAACAAAACTCCAGTGAAAGGCCTTCGCAACTCCTTTAAAATAAAACAACCACAACCAAATTAATATCTCTCTTACTCACTCACTCACTCACTCAAACACACACACACACACACACACACACACACACACACACACACACACACACACACACACATAGAGGAAATGCTAATTACAAACATCCCCCCACTCCCTCCATGATCCACATTGCCACCCGGTGGACATGCATAGGTTTGCTGGCCCTGTTTGTTTATCCACACACAAATGCTAACCTAAATACATATAAACAAACCAAATAACTTTAAAAGAAAAGCAATGACATATATTTATACTTTAAAATAAGTCTCAAAAAATTTAAGTGTACTTTAGATTTTTATAATTACAGAGTAGAATGATATAAACATTTAAAGCTTACCATTACTATGTAACATTTCTAACATAACAGAAATTAGATTAGAATTTCTAGATTTGAAGACTAATAGATTATACAGAAAATTGATTGGGCACAAACACACATATTATAAGCTTTACAGAGACTTTACAGAACCTGCTGAAAAAACAGCATCAAACCAGCATGGACCAGCATGGGAATTATGATGGTCTTGCTGGTATGCTGTTTTTTTCCAGCAGGGGAGACACTGCTACTCCCCTTGTCTTGATCTATTACAACAAATTTGATGGCATCATAGTAGTTCAGACGGAAAAGTTCTGACCATCTAGCCCCATATTCATGTTCAATTCCTTTTCGCCATCAGCGTGGGCGAGACATAGCCTTTATTATGTATTTACTACAATTAAAACAAAAAACCGTGGTAACTATAATAAAACCATATTAACCACTAAATAACCATGGTTTTAACAACCCTGGATTTCATAAACTATAGTTAAACCATGGTTATTGTGTTTGTTAATAGTAATCAATACACCAAAAAAAAACATGGTTACTACACTTACACAAAAATCTTTTTCAGAAATAACTGACTCAGTTTTTCAGGGCTTAACATTCGAACCAGCAAAATAGTGTAGCTAGATTCCCCTCACCCAGCCAAGGTGTGAATGGGCTTCCCCTGGCTTTGACTAGAACCATGCAAGTGGAACAACCAGTTTGAGTTAGCTGGTTCAGGACATATGTTTTTATTAGTTTCACATTTTATTAGTTTAAAAAAGATTTCTGTAAGGTTTACATTAATTAAAAGTAAGTAAATGTGATCAAATCTTTGTAAACTGAACATAATGAGCTTCAGTTTGATAGGATGCCTATCTGCCACCTCTCTGCACCTTATCATCTGAGCATTTTTCATGTGTTACCTATCAAAATGAAGCTCATTATGTTCAGTTTACAAATATTTGGTCACATCACATTTCCTTAAATGTAATTAATTAGAAACTTATAGAAAATTATAAAAACCTGTACAAAAATTTTCTGATAACTGACTCAAACCAGATTTTAGGGCCATTATCACCTGCTTGAACCTCACTGGCTAGATCAGTTTCAGTGCAATTCTCACCTGGCAGGGGCATGTGGAATGCTGCAACCTCATTGGCTAGTTTGAATCCAGACTCAGTGTTAAATAGAGACACTAGGGTCAGTTCAGATCATCCTTGGAAACCGGTAACTGTTATCTTCTGAACAACCTGGTTTGTTTTAGACCAAATCACAGATTTTTCTTCTAGAAAACGAACTTTTCATTTGAAAACTTGAAATGAATTCTGAAGGGTGAGTAATTTATAACATTAGTTGTATTAAGCTGCCTTGTTTTTGTTTGTTAAAAGACTTTAAGGGGTAGTTGAAATTTGAGAAATGTCTGTAACCAAATTGTTTGTGGACCCATGTACTCTTTTTTTTTCATTTAAATCTAAAGCCTTTTCATGTGTTTACTATCAAAATGAAGCTAATTATGTTCATTTTACAAAGATTTGATCACATTTACATACTTTTAATTAATTTAAAACTATACAAACATATTTTTCTGAGATAAATCAGTTTTTCAGGGCCTAATATTCAAACTAGCAAAAAAGATGGCTGCATTCCCCTCACCCCAGCCAAGGTGTGGCCTTCCATTGGCATTGGCTAGAACTATGCAAACTTATTTATATTTATAAAAAATAAGTAAATGTGATCAAATATCTTATGTTATTTCACTACATAATGGATCTTGTTTTTAGAGATTTAAATATTGGACTGGAAACACGACAAAAATACTACTAGTGAAATAACCTTTATTTTTTGTTCATACAGAAAGTACCACAGCAGGATTTACTTCCTCTGCCCGATCTGCAGGAAGGCTCTGCGCACTCTTCCTGGGCATCTCAGGACGGTTTGCATGCAGGGAAGGACTGAGGAGGACATCCAAGCCACTGTACTCCAGGCTAAGAAGGAAATGGCCGAGTTCTCCCACAACAGGCGCTTCTGGGAGTACCATAGGATTCTGGAGATTTTTGGAGCGGCTAATCCTCTTGCCAGGTAGTTTATTGAATGAAGTAGAAACTGGAATTATCTTATATTTTCAGATATTTATATTAGACAACAAGACAAAACTAGATAGAAAAGTTTGAAGACAAACTTTATGTTGGCTTGACAAAGCCTAGCCTGAACGTTTAAAACAGATTGAGAGAAATTTAAAACAAGTTTAGTTTAGTATTATAACTTTCCGTAAACATGATACCAAAAGTTACCATGTTAGCATGTTTAGCACTAAGTTAGCATGATGCTAACATGAATTTGCATGAAGCTAACATGATGTTAACATGAATTAGCATGAAGCTAGCATGATGCTAACATGAATTAGCATGAAGCTAACATGAATTAGCATGAAGCTAACATGATGCTAACATGAATTAGCATGATGCTAACATGAATTAGCATGAAGCTAACATGAATTAACATGAAGCTAGCATGATGCTAACATGAATTAGCATGAAGCTAGCATGATGCTAACTTGAATTAACATGAAGCTAACATGAATTAGCATGAAGCTAACATGATGCTAACATGAATTAACATGAAGCTAGCATGATGTTAACATGAATTAGCATGAAGCTAGCATGATGCTAACATGAATTAGCATGAAGCTAGCATGATGCTAACATCAATTAGCATGAAGCTACCATGATGTTAACATGAATTAGCATGAAGCTAGCATGATGCTAACATGAATTAGCATGAAGCTAGCATGATGCTAACATGAATTAGCATGAAGCTAGTGTTGGACTTTAAGGCGTCCATTGCGTGTAATTTAGAGGAAAGGCACAAGATACGAATATCTAAGTTCAAATATTTATTGATCAGATTGAAAAAGTTTAACAGCGCTGGGTCCTCTCAAGTAGCGAACAACCAGCTCAGGAAGTAACATGCTTATTTATAAAATATGTGACGTCGATCTTTCTTCAGAAAATCTCCACCCACAAAGGCCGTTCCCCTCGTCCATCTGACTCCATCACCACACCCAATTTTAGCCTGTAGGCAAAGATGGACACACATAGATAAAGAAAAAACAATCTGTTCTCCTCTCATCCCTGGGAGCCCTGCAGTTCTTCTCCAGTACTCCTCCACTTTGAATAGCATGTTATAATGCTTTCTTAGAAACAAATCATTAATAAAACATTCATTTATAAAAAACATAAGCTGTAAGATGAAAGTGATTATTATGTAAAACATATTTCAATATCATGACATCATTTCATTATTTGTAAAATTGGTTATATGAATATGGCACACATTAACTTCTTTAGATAGATAAACACATATTAAATCTTTTACTGCAATACTACTTCTAAGCAAACACTTTAATCATTATTAAAAACCATCTGTTAGGAAAGAAAACACACACACACACACATACACACACACACACACACACACACACAGGAGATTCTGTTCTTCAAGGTTGAGCTGCCCTGCCCCCATTAAGTTATTCTGTATGCAACCTTCATTTCATTGGTTAATACACATTTATCAAAGACAACATCTTATATTTACTACATCAATTATTCAATGATTAATACTGATTAAGTAAGAAATACATTGCATATTTCATCCTGTGAATATTAAAGCATTAGTTAATAACATCATTAAATACTTTTCCCCCTCAGACCTCTCTCTTATCTTGATCCATACCAGATGTAAATTCCTAGTTAATCCTCCTTGCAGCACACACACAAAAGCTGGTAACTTTCCACTCTCAAACACAAACACCTCATTTCTACATAATAGCTCAGTGCATATATAAAACACACAATGTTTATAGAATAAAATGATTAATTAAAGAAATATAACATGGAACAAAATCAATTTCCACAGTCCTTATTTGGACATCTTTGTAACTTTAACACTTTTAGCAATCAGCATGAAATGTAGGCAGTAAATATGTAAAACATAATTATTCAACAACACAACAGTACTCCATTGTTCATGAATTGGTTAAATGCATTCATTAGTTAAACATACTAATTTTCACTTTCTCTAAATATAACATAGTTATAAAGCAAACAACTTGTTTATTGAAACCATCTGTTCTGCGTGTTTTCTCTTCAGGGCTTTGTTATCAGCGTTTGCTGGTCTCTCCCCCAACCGAAACCACAGCCTCTCAACTTTACACACAGACATTTACTCACATATCTCAGCACAGAAAACCTAATGGCACATATGAATTATAACATAACATACTGATTAATAAAACAACATAAAAATCCCACACTAGCATGATGCTAACATGAATAAGCATGAAGCTAGCATGATGCTAACATGAATAAGCATGAAGCTAGCATGATGCTAACATGAATTAGCATGAAGCTAGCATGATGCTAACATGAATTAGCATGAAGCTAGCATGATGCTAACATGAATTAGCATGAAGCTAGCACGAAGCTAACATGAATTAGCATGAAGCTAGCACGATGCTAACATGAATTAGCATGAAGTTAGCATGATGCTAACATGAATTAGTATGAATGATGCTAACATGATTAGCATGAAGTTAGCAAGATTTATTATGAAATTAGCATAAAGCTAGCACGAAACTAGCATGAAGCTAGTATGACTTAGCATGGAGCTAGCATAAGGCTAACATGACCAAAAGACCCAACCCCCATGTCTCTATGATGTTCGGATCCAGAGATATAAGGCTTTGTTTATTATGTTGCTAGGGTGCTCATATTTGGTTGCTTGGATGCCTGAGTAAAATGAGCCCACCCCCATGTCTCTGTGACACTGTGCTGCAAAGATATCTATCTGGGCATTTTATAATGGCAGTCTATGGGATATGTTGCTAGGGTGCCCAAAAATGGTTGCTAGGGGCGTGGCTTAATAGCTATGGGGCGATCCTGAGAGACTGATTGGATGCCTGACTAAATTGAGCCCACCCCCATGTCTCTACGACACTCTAAAGGGAAGATATTCCATCTGGGACGCTTTTATTCCCTTATATGGGCATGTTCCCTGCCCCATTATAAGTCAATGGGGAAATTTGGGTGCCCCTTACACCCCAAGGGTGAAACTTACACCCCAATGTGATGTATGTTCTTACAGTGCCTGCCAGCCTCTTCAAATGTGGTAACCCACAAGTTTCTAAAAATTTCTCGCTTGCAGCTATGACCCGTCAAAGTTTGTCGCAATGTTAAGTCAATGGAAAATTTGGGGTGTTTGAGCGCCCCGTTTAGGAATTCGGTAGGTCCCATCAGTTAGAAAAGTCATAGCACCAATCTACGTACCAGTCTTAAAAGTTTTGTAAAGTTTTGTGGGTGTAGCTTGAAAGCTCTAGGAGGAGTTACTGTGAGAAAAAGTGTGGACCAGAAGAATAATTATAACTAGATAGGTACATTTCCTGAAGAAAATGTGAAGTGGTGCTTGCCGTGGCAAATTTCGGGGAACAATATATGATTATACTCTAAGTCACGAGTCAAACGGTCCAACCCCCGTGTCTCTACGATGTTCTGATGCGGAGATATAAGGCTTTGTTTACTCTGTTGCTAGGGTACTGTATTTGGTTGCTAGGGAAAAAATTGGCATCCCATAATGATTACACTCTAAGTCACGAGTCAAACGGTCCAACCCCCGTGTCTCTACGATGTTCTGATGCGGAGATATAAGGCTTTGTTTACTCTGTTGCTAGGGTACTGTATTTGGTTGCTAGGGAAAAAATTGGCATCCCATAATGATTACACTCTGAGTCACGAGTCAAACGGTCCAACCCCCGTGTCTCTACGATGTTCTGATGCGGAGATATAAGGCTTTGTTTACTCTGTTGCTAGGGTACTGTATTTGGTTGCTAGGGGAAAAATTGGCATCCCATAATGATTACACTCTGAGTCACGAGTCAAACGGTCCAACCCCCGTGTCTCTACGATGTTCTGATGCGGAGATATAAGGCTTTGTTTACTCTGTTGCTAGGGTACTGTATTTGGTTGCTAGGGAAAAAATTGGCATCCCATAATGATTACACTCCGAGTCACGAGTCAAACGGTCCAACCCCCGTGTCTCTGCGATGTTCTGATGCGGAGATATAAGGCTTTGTTTACTCTGTTGCTAGGGTACTGTATTTGGTTGCTAGGGAAAAAATTGGCATCTCATAATGATTACACTCCGAGTCACGAGTCAAACGGTCCAACCCCCGTGTCTCTACGATGTTCTGATGCCGAGATATAAGGCTTTGTTTACTCTGTTGCTAGGGTACTGTATTTGGTTGCTAGGGAAAAAATTGGCATCCCATAATGATTACACTCCGAGTCACGAGTCAAACGGTCCAACCCCCGTGTCTCTACGATGTTCTGATGCCGAGATATAACTGTTTGAATTTTAAGTTGCTAGGGTGCTCAAAAGTGGTTGCTAGGGGCGTGGCTTAATACCTATGTAAGGATCCTGAGAGACTGATTGGGTGCCTGAGTAAAATGAGCCCACCCCCATGTCTCTGTGACAGTGTGATGCAAAGATATCCCATCTGGAACTGTTTTATTCCCTTATATGGGCATGTTTCCTGCCCCATTATAAGTCAATGGGAAATTTTGGGTGCCTCTTACACCCCAGGGGTACAACTTACACCCCATTGTGATCCAAGTTCTTACAGAGCCTACCACCCTCTTCAAATGTTGTAACCCACATGTTTCTATCAAATCCTCGAGCGGAGCTATGACCTGTCAAAGTTGGGCGCAATGTTAAGTCAATGGGATTTTTCGGGTGGTTTTTTGCCCCCCTTTCAGAAATCCTGCACCCGATCCCTTATAAAAGTCATAGCACACCTCTCCTCAATAATCCGGTCAATTTGAGCCCTCTTTCGTGGGACTACGTTAAACCGTGCGGGACGAGTTACGCGCCGAAAAAGTGTCCAGAAAAAGAATAATAATAATTATAAATAATAAGTATGAGCAATAGTAATAGTGATGCCTTGCATAAATGCAAGCACCACTAACTAGATAGGTACATTTCCTGAAGAAAATGTGAAGTGGTGCTTGCCGTGGCAAATTTCGGGGGACAATATATGATTATACTCCAAGCCAAAAGTAAAACAATTCAACCCACATGTCTCTACGATATTCTGATGCGAAGATATAAGGCTTTGTTTATTCGGTTGCTAGGGTACTGTATTTGGTTGCTAGGGAGAAAATTGGCATCCACTAGTGATTACACTCCGAGTCACGAGTCAAACGGTCAAACCCCCGTGTCTCTACGATGTTCTGATGCGGAGATATAAGGCTTTGTTTACTCTGTTGCTAGGGTACTGTATTTGGTTGCTAGGGAAAAAATTGGCATCCACTAGTGATTACACTCCGAGATACAAGTCAAACGGTCCAACCCCCGTGTCTCTGCGATGTTCTGATGTGGAGATAAAAGGCTTTGTTTACTCTGTTGCTAGGGTAATGTATTTGGTTGCTAGGGAGAAAATTGGCATCCATTAGTGATTACACTCCGAGTCACGAGTCAAACGGTCCAAACCCTGTGTCTCTACGATGTTCTGATGCGGAGATATAAGGGTTTGTTTACTCTGTTGCTAGGGTACTGTATTTGGTTGCTAGGGAAAAAATGGCATCCACTAGTGATTACCCTCCGAGTCATGAGTCAAACGGTCCAACTCCCGTGTCTCTACGATGTTCTGATGCGGAGATATAAGGCTTTGTTTATTCTGTTGCTAGGGTACTGTATTTGGTTGCTAAGGAAAAAAATGGCATCCACTAGTGATTACCCTCCGAGTCACGAGTCAAACGATCCAACCCCCGTGTCTCTACGATGTTCTGATGCGGCGATATAAGGCTTTGTTTACTCTGTTGCTAGGGTACTGTATTTGGTTGCTAGGGAAAAAATGGCATCCACTAGTGATTACCCTCCGAGTCACGAGTCAAACGGTCCAAACCCCGTGTCTCTACGATGTTCTGATGCGGAGATATAAGGCTTTGTTTACTCTGTTGCTAGGGTACTGTATTTGGTTGCTAGGGAAAAAAATGTCATCCACTAGTGATTACCCTCCGAGTCACGAGTCAAACGGTCCAACCCCCGTGTCTCTACGATGTTCTGATGCGGAGATATAAGGCTTTGTTTACTCTGTTGCTAGGGTACTGTATTTGGTTGCTAGGGAAAAAAATTGCATCCACTAGTGATTACCCTCCGAGTCATGAGTCAAACGGTCCAACCCCCATGTCTCTACGATGTTCTGATGTGGAGATATAAGGCTTTGTTTACTCTGTTGCTAGGGTACTGTATTTGGTTGCTAGGGGCGTGGCTTGGGAGTGGCCAATGATGTGCCCAGTGATTACACTCCGAGTCACAAGTAAAACGGTCCAACCCCCGTGTCTCTACGATGTTCTGATGCGGAGATATAAGGCTTTGTTTACTCTGTTGCTAGGGTACTGTATTTGGTTGCTAGGGGCGTGGCTTGGGAGTGGCCAATTATGTGCCCAGTGATTACACTCCGAGTCACAAGTAAAACGGTCCAACCCCCGTGTCTCTACGATGTTCTGATGCGGAGATATAAGGCTTTGTTTACTCTGTTGCTAGGGTACTGTATTTGGTTGCTAGGGGCGTGGCTTGGGAGTGGCCAATGATGTGCCCAGTGATTACACTCCGAGTCACAAGAAAACGGTCCAAACCCGTGTCTCTACGATGTTCTGATGCGGAGATATAAGGCTTTGTTTATTCGGTTGCTAGGGTGCTCAAATTTGGTTGCTAGGGGCGTGGCTTGGGAGTGGCCAATGATGTGCCCAATTGTTACACCCCTAGTCACAAGTAAAACGGTCCAACCCCCGTGTCTCTACGATGTTCTGATGCGGAGATATAAGGCTTTGTTTACTCTGTTGCTAGGGTACTGTATTTGGTTGCTAGGGGCGTGGCTTGGGAGTGGCCAATGATGTGCCCAGTGATTACACTCCGAGTCACAAGTAAAACGGTCCAAACCCCGTGTCTCTACGATGTTCTGATGCGGAGATATAAGGCTTTGTTTATTCGGTTGCTAGGGTGCTCAAATTTGGTTGCTAGGGGCGTGGCTTGGGAGTGGCCAATGATGTGCCCAATTGTTACACCCCTAGTCACAAGTAAAACGGTCCAACCCCTGTGTCTCTACTATGTTCTGATGCCGAGATATAACTGTTTGTATTTTATGTTGCTAGGGTGCTCAAAAGTGGTTGCTAGGGGCGTGGCTTAGTAAGTCTGTAAGGATCCTGAGAGACTGATTGGATGCCTGAGTAAAATGAGCCCACCCCCATGTCTCTATGACACTGTGGTGCAAAGATATCCATCCGGGCATTTTATAATGGCAGTCTATGGTATAGGTTGCCCAAAATGGTTGCTATGGTAACCTTACACCCCATTGTGGGGGACGTCCTGACAGAGTCTAGCACCCTCTTCAAATTTAGTAACCCACATGTTTCTATGAAATCCTGGCTCGGACCTATGACCCGTCAAAATTTTTGCAATGGTAAGTCTATGGGATTTTGCCCCATTGACTTTTCATTGGGGCACTTTTGGGCACCTCTTACACCCCAGGGGTACAACTTACACCCCATTGTGATCCATGTTCTTACAGAGCCTACCACCCTCTTCAAATGTTGTAACCCACATGTTTCTACAAAATCCTCGAGCGGAGCTATGACTCATCAAAGTTGGGCGCAATGTTAAGTCAATGGGATTTTTCGGGTGGTTTTTCGCCCCCCTTTCGGAAATCCTGCACCCGATCGCTTATAAAAGTCATAGCAGACTTCTCCTCAATAAGCCGGTCGATTTGAGCCCTCTTTCATGGGTCTACGACAAACCGTGCGGAACGAGTTAGGTGCCGAAAAAACGTGCAGATGTAAGAATAAAATATAACTAGATAGTAAAGTTTGAAGACAAACTTTATGTTGGCTTGAGAAAGCGTAGCCTGAACGTTTAAAACGGTTTGACATAAGTTTAGTTTAGTAGGCTATCTGGCTGTTAGTATGTTTAAGTATGAAGGTAGCATGATTAACCATGAAGCTAGCATGATGTTAGCATGATTAGCATGAAGCTAGCATGATGCTAGCATGATTAGCATGAAGCTAGCTTGATGATAGCATGATTAGCATGAAGCTAGCATGATTTGCATGAAGCTAGCATGATGCTAGCATGATTAGCATGAAGCTAGCATGATTAGCATGAAGCTAGCATGATTAGCATGAAGCTAGTATGATGCTAGCATGATGCTAACATGATTAGCATGAAGCTAGCATGATGTTAGCATGATTAGCATGAAGCCAGCATGATGCTAACATGATTGCATGAAGCTAGCTTGATGCTAACATGATTTGCATGAAGCTAGCTTGATGCTAGCATGATTAGCATGAAGCTAGCATGATGGTAGCATGATTAGCATGAAGCTAGCATGATGCAAGCATGATTAGCATGAAGCTAGCATGATTAGCATGAAGCTAGCATGATGCTAGCATGATTAGCATGAAGCTAGCATGATGCTAGCATGATTAGCATGAAGCTAGCATGATGCTAGCATGATTTGCATGATGCTAGCATGAAGCTAGCATGATTAGCATGAAGTTAACATGAAGCTAGCATGATGCTAGCATGATTAGCATGAAGCTAGCATGATGCTAGCATGATTAGCATGAAGCTAGCATGATGTTAGCATGATTAGCATGAAGCTAGCATGAAGTTAGCATGATTAGCATGAAGCTATCATGAAATTAGCATGATTAGCATGAAGCTAGCATGATGTTAGCATGATAAGCACGAAGCTAGCATGAAGCTAACATTTATTGCGTTGCTAGGGTACTAAGTTTGGTTGCTAGGGAGAAAATTGGCATACCATAATGATCACCCTTCAAGCCACAAGTAAAACGGTCCAACCCCAATGTTCTGATGCGGAGATATAAGGCTTTGTTTATTCCGTTACTAGGGTACTAAGTTTGGTTGCTAGGGAGAAAATTGGCATCCCATAATGATCACACTTCAAGCCACAAGTAAAACGGTCCAACCCCCGTGTCTCTACAATGTTCTGATGCGGAGATATAAGGCTTTGTTTATTCCGTTTGCTAGGGTACTAAGTTTGGTTGCTAGGGAGAAAATTGGCATCCCATAATGATCACACTTCAAGCCACAAGTAAAACGGTCCAACCCCCGTGTCTCTATGATGTTCTGAAGCGGAGATATAAGGCTTTGTTTATTCCGTTGCTAGGGTACTAAGTTTGGTTGCTAGGGAGAAAATTGGCATCCCATAATGATAACACTTCAAGCCACAAGTAAAACGGTCCAACCCCTGTGTCTCTACGATGTTCAGATCCAGAGATATAAGGCTTTGTTTATTATGTTGCTAGGGTCTTCATATTTTGTTGCTAGGGGCGTGGCTTAATACCTCAATAAGAATCCTAAGAGACTGATTGGATGCCTGAGTAAAATGAGCCCACCCCTATGTCTCTATGACACTCTGGTGCAAAGATATCCATCTGGGCTTTTTATAATGGTAGCATGATTAGCATGAAGCTAGCATGATGCTAGCATGATTAGCATGAAGCTACCATGATGCTAGCATGATTAGCATGATGATAGCATGAAGCTAGCATGATTAGCATGAAGTTAACATGAAGCTAGCATGATGCTAGCATGATAAGCATGAAGCTAGCACGATGCTAGCATGATTAACATGAGGCTACCATGATGCTAGCATGAAGCTAGCATGATTAGCATGAAGCTAGCATGAAGCTAGCATGATGCTAGCATGATTAGCATGAAGCTAGCATGATGTTAGCATGATTAGCATGTAGCTATCATGATGTTAGCATGATTAGCATGTAGCTAGCATGAAGCTAGCATGATGCTAACATGATTAGCATGAAGCTAGCATGATGCTAGCATGATTAGCATGAAGCTAGCATGATTAGCATGTAGCTAGCATGATGCTAGCATGATTAGCATGTAGCTAGCATGATGCTAGCATGATAAGCATGTAGCTAGCATGAAGCTAGCATGAAGCTAGCATGATGCTAGCATGAAGCTAGCATGATGCTAGCATGATTAGCATGAAGCTAGCATGATGCAAGCATGATTAGCATGAAGCTAGCATGATGCTAGCATGATTAGCATGAAGCTAGCATGAAGCTAGCATGATGCTAGCATGATTAGCATGAAGCTAGCATGATGCTAGCATGATTAGCATGAAGCTAGCATGATTAGCATGAAGCTAGCATGATGCTAGCATGATTAGCATGTAGCTAGCATGAAGCTAGCATGAAGCTAGCATGATGTTAGCATGATTAGCATGAAGCTAGCATGATGCTAGCATGATTAGCATGAAGCTAGCATAATGCTAGCATGATTAGCATGAAGCTAGCATGATGTTAGCATGATTAGCATGAAGCTAGCATAAAGCTAGCATGATTAGCATGAAACTAGCATGATGTTAGCATGATTAGCATGAAGCTAGCATGATGCAAGCATGATTAGCATTAAGCTAGCATGATGCTAGCATGATTAGCATGAAGCTAGCATGAAGCTAGCATGATGCTAGCATGATTAGCATGAAGCTAGCATGATGCTAGCATGATGCTAGCATGATTAGCATGAAGCTAGCATGATTAGCATGAAGCTAGCATGATGCTAGCATGATTAGCATGTAGCTAGCATGAAGCTAGCATGAAGCTAGCATGATGTTAGCATGATTAGCATGAAGCTAGCATGATGCTAGCATGATTAGCATGAAGCTAGCATAATGCTAGCATGATTAGCATGAAGCTAGCATGATGCTAGCATGATTAGCATGAAGCTAGCATAAAGCTAGCATGATTAGCATGAAACTAGCATGATTCTAGCATGATTAGCATGAAGCTAACATGATGCTAGCATGATTAGCATGAAGCTAGCATGAAGCTAGCATGAAGCTAGCATGATGTTAGCATGATTAGCATGAAGCTAGCATGATGCAAGCATGATTAGCATTAAGCTAGCATGATGCTAGCATGATTAGCATGAAGCTAGCATGAAGCTAGCATGATGCTAGCATGATTAGCATGAAGCTAGCATGATGCTAGCATTATTAGCATGAAGCTAGCATGATTAGCATGAAGCTAGCATGATGCTAGCATGATTAGCATGTAGCTAGCATGAAGCTAGCATGAAGCTAGCATGATGCTAGCATGATTAGCATGAAGCTAGCATGATTAGCATGAAGCTAGCATGATGCTAGCATGATTAGCATGTAGCTAGCATGAAGCTAGCATGATGTTAGCATGATTAGCATGAAGCTAGCATGATGCTAGCATGATTAGCATGAAGCTAGCATAATGCTAGCATGATTAGCATGAAGCTAGCATGATGCTAGCATGATTAGCATGAAGCTAGCATAAAGCTAGCATTATTAGCATGAAACTAGCATGATTCTAGCATGATTAGCATGAAGCTAGCATGATGTTAGCATGATTAGCATGAAGCTAGCATGAAGCTAGCATGATGCTAGCATGATTAGCATGAAGGTAGCATGATGCAAGCATGATTAGCATTAAGCTAGCATGATGCTAGCATGATTAGCATGAAGCTAGCATGAAGCTAGCATGATGCTAGCATGATTAGCATGAAGCTAGCATGATGCTAGCATGATTAGCATGAAGCTAGCATGATTAGCATGAAGCTAGCATGATGCTAGCATGATTAGCATGAAGCTAGCATGATTAGCATGAAGCTAGCATGATGTTAGCATGATAAGTATGAAGCTAGCATGAAGCTAACATGATTAGCATGAAGCTAGCATGATGCTAGCATGATTAGCATGAAGCTAGCATGATGCTAGCATGATTAGCATGTAGCTAGCATGAAGCTAGCATGAAGCTAGCATGATGCTAGCATGATTAGCATGAAGCTAGCATGATGCTAGCATAATTAACATGAAGCTAGCATGATGCTAGCATGATTAGCATGAAGCTAGCATAATGCTAGCATGATTAGCATGAAGCTAGCATGATGCTAGCATGATTAGCATGAAGCTAGCATAAAGCTAGCATGATTAGCATGAAACTAGCATGATTCTAGCATGATTAGCATGAAGCTAGCATGATGCTAGCATGATTAGCATGAAGCTAGCATGATGCTAGCATGATTAGCATGAAGCTAGCATGAAACTAGCAAGATTAGCATGAAGCTAGCATGAAGCTAGCACGAGGCTTGCATGATTAACATGAAGTTAGCATGAGAATAGCATGATTAGCATGAAGCTAGCATGATTTAACGTGAAGCTAGCATGATTAGCATGATGCTAGCATGATTAGCATTAAGCTAACACTATTTAACATGCAGCTAACAAGATTTAACATGAAGTTAGCATGATTTAGCATGAAGTTAGCAAGATTTATTATGAAATTAGCATAAAGTTAGCATGAAACTAGCATGAAGCTAGTATGACTTAGCATGGAGCTAGCATGAAGCTAACATGACCCAAAGACCCAACCCCCATGTCTCTATGATGTTCAGATCCAGAGATATAAGGCTTTGTTTATTATGTTGCTAGGGTGCTCAAATTGGTTGCTAGGGGCGTGGTTTAATACCTCAGTAGGAATCCTAAGAGACTGATTGGATGCCTGAGTAAAATGAGCCCACCCCTATGTCTCTATGACACTCTGGTGTAAAGATATCCATCTGGGCTTTTTATAATGGTAGTCTATGGGAGATGTTGCTAGGGTACCCAAAATTGTTGCTAGGGGCGTGGCTTAATAGCTCTGGGGCGATCCTAAGAGACTGATTGGATGACTGAGTAAAATGAGCCCACCCCCATGTCTATACGACACTGTAAAGTGAAGATATTCCATCTGGGACGCTTTTACTCCCTTATATGGGCATGTTTCCTGCCCCATTATAAGTCAATGGGAAATTTTGGGGGCCTCTTACACCCCAGGGGTACAGCTTACACCTTAATGTGATGTATGTTCTTACAGAGCCTGTCAGCCTCCTTAAATGTGGTAAGCCACAAGTTTCTACAAGTTTCTCACTCGCAGCTATGGCCCGTCAAAGTTTGTCTCCATGTTAAGTAAATGGGAAATTTGGGGTGTTTGAGCGCCCCGTTTAGGAATTCGGAAGGTCCCATCAGTTAGAAAAGATATAGCACACTAAGTCAGACCAGTCTGAAGGTCCGTGGAAAATTTGGTGCATGTAGCTTGAAAGCTCTAGGACGAGTTAGTGTCCGAAATTTTGGGGTGCTAAGAAGAATAATAATAACTAGATATTAAAGTTTGAAGACAAACTTTATGTTGGCTTGAAAAAGCGTAGCCTGAACGTTTAAAACGGATTGACAGAAGTTTAGTTTAGTAGGCTATCTGGCAGTTAGTATGTTTAAGTATGAAGCTAACATGATTAGCATGAAGCTAGCATGAAGCTAACATGATTAGCATGAAGCTAGCATGATGCTAGCATGATTAGCATGAAGCTAGCATGATGCTAGCATGATTAGCATGAAGTTAGCATGATGCTAGCATGATTAGCATGAAGCTACCATGATGCTAGCATGATTAGCATGAAGCTAGCATGATGCTAGCATGATTGGCATGATGCTAGCATGATTAGCATGAAGCTAGCATGATGCTAGCATGATTAGTATGTAGCTAGCATGAAGCTAGCATGATGTTAGCATGATTAGCATGAAGCTAGCATGATGCTAGCATGATTAGCATGAAGCTAGCATGATTAGCATGTAGCTAGCATGATGCTAGCATGATTAGCATGTAGCTAGCATGAAGCTAGCATGATTAGCATGAAGCTAGCATGATGTTAGCATGAAGCTAGCATGATGCTAGCATGATTAGCATGAAGCTAGCATGATGTCAGCATGATTAGCATGAAGCTAGCATGATGCTAGCATGATTAGCATGTAGCTAGCATGAAGCTAGCATGATGCTAGCATGATTAGCATGAAGCTAGCATGATGCTAGCATGATTAGCATGAAGCTAGCATGATTAGCATGAAGCTAGCATGAAGCTAGCATGATGCTAGCATGATTAGCATGAAGCTAGCATGATTAGCATGAAGCTAGCATGATGTTAGCATGATTAGCATGTAGCTAGCATGAAGCTAGCATGAAGCTAGCATGATTAGCATGAAGCTAGCATGATTAGCATGAAGCTAGCATGATGCTAGCATGATTAGCATGAAGCTAGCATGATGCTAGCATGATTAGCATGAAACTAGCATGATTCTAGCATGATTAGTATGAAGCTAGCATGATGCTAGCATGATTAGCATGAAGCTAGCATGAAACTAGCAAGATTAGCATGAAGCTAGCATGAAGCTAGCACGAGGCTTGCATGATTAACATGAAGTTAGCATGAGAATAGCATGATTAGCATGAAGCTAGCATGATTTAACGTGAAGCTAGCATGATTAGCATGATGCTAGCATGATTAGCATTAAGCTAGCACTATTTAGCGTGCAGCTAACAAGATTTAACATGAAGTTAGCATGATTTAGCATGAAGTTAGCAAGATTTATTATGAAATTAGCATAAAGCTAGCATGAAACTAGCATGAAGCTAGTATGACTTAGCATGGAGCTAGCATGAAGCTAACATGACCCAAAGACCCAACCCCCATGTCTCTAAAATGTTCAGATCCAGAGATATAAGGCTTTGTTTATTATGTTGCTAGGGTGCTCAAATTGGTTGCTAGGGGCGTGGTTTAATACCTCAGTAGGAATCCTAAGAGACTGATTGGATGCCTGAGTAAAATGAGCCCACCCCTATGTCTCTATGACACTCTGGTGTAAAGATATCCATCTGGGCTTTTTATAATGGTAGTCTATGGGAGATGTTGCTAGGGTACCCAAAATTGTTGCTAGGGGCGTGGCTAAATAGCTTTGGGGCGATCCTAAGAGACTGATTGGATGACTGAGTAAAATGAGCCCACCCCCATGTCTCTACGACACTCTAAAGTAAAGATATTCCATCTGGGACGCTTTTATTCCCTTATATGGGCATGTTTCCTGCCCCATTATAAGTCAATGGGAAATTTTGGGGGCCTCTTACACCCCAGGGGTATAGCTTACACCCCATTGTGATGTATGTTCTTACAGAGCCTGTCAGCCACCTTAAATGTGGTAAGCCACAAGTTTCTACAAGTTTCTCACTCACAGCTATGACCCGTCAAAGTTTGTCTCAATGTTAAGTCAATGGAAATTTTGGGGTGTTCGAGACCCCCGTTTAGGAATTCGGAAGGTCCCATCAGTTAGAAAAGATATAGCACACTAAGTCAGACCAGTCTGAAGGTCTGTGGAAAATTTGGTGCATGTAGCTTGAAAGCTCTAGGACGAGTTAGTGTCAGAAATTTTGGAACAGAAAAAGAATAATAATAACTAGATATTAAAGTTTGAAGACAAACTTTATGTTGGCTTGAAAAAGCGTAGCTTGAACGTTTAAAACGGTTTGACAGAAGTTTAGTTTAGTAGGCTATCTGGCTGTTAGAATGTTTAAGTATGAAGGTAACATGATTTAACATGATGCTAACATGATAAGCATGAAGCTGGCATGATGCTAGCATGATTAGCATGATGCTAGCATGATGCTAGCATGACTAGCATGAAGCTAGCATGATGCTAGCATGATTAGCATGAAGCTAGCATGATGCTAGCATGATTAGCATGAAGCTAGCATGATGCTAGCATGATTAGCATGAAGCTAGCATGATGCTAGCATGATTAGCATGAAGCTAGCAAGATGTTAGCATGATTAGCATGAAGCTAGCATGATGCTAGCATGATTAGCATGAAGCTAGCATGATGCTAGCATGATTAGCATGAAGCTAGCATGATGGTAGCATGATTAGCATGATGTTAACATGATTAGCATGAAGCTAGCATGATGCTAGCATGATTAACATGAAGCTAGCATGATGCTAGCATGATTAGCATGAAGCAAGCATGATACTAGTATGATTAGCATGAAGCTAGCATGATTAGCAAGAAGCTAGCATGATGCTAGCATGATTAGCATGAAGCTAGCATGATGCTTGCATGATTAGCATGAAGCTAGCATGATGTTAGCATGATTAACATGAAGCTAGCATGATGTTAGCATGATTAGCATGAAGCTAACATGATTAGCATGAAGCTAACATGATGCCAGCATGATAAGCATGAAGCTAGCATGATGCTAGCATGATTAGCATGAAGCTAGCATGATGCTAGCATGATTAACATGAAGCTAGCATGATGGTAGCATGATTAGCATGAAGCTAGCATGATGCTAACATGATTAGCATGAAGCTAGCATGATGCTAGCATGGTTAGCATGAAGCTTGCATGATGCTAGCATGATTAGCACGAAGCTAGCATGATGTTAGCATGATTAGCACGAAGCTAGCATGAAGCTAGCATGATATTAGCATGTTTAGCATGAAGTTAGCATGATGTTAGCATGATTAACATGAAGCTAGCATGATGTTAGCATGATTTTAGCATGATTAGCATGAAGCTAGCATGAGGCTAGCATGATTAGCATGAAGCTAGCATGAGGCTAACATGATTAACATGAAGCTAACATGATGTTAACATGATTAGCATGAAGCTAGCATGATTTAACATGAAGCTAGCATGATTAACATGATGCTAACATGATTAGCATGAAGCTAACACTATTTAGCCTGAAGCTAACAAGATTTAACATGAAGCTAACATGATTTAGCATGAAGTTAGCAAGATATATTGTGAAATTAGCATAAAGCTAGCATGAAACTAGCATGAAGCTAGTATGACTTAGCATTAAGCTAGCATGAAGCTAACATGACCCAAAGACCCAACCCCCATGTCTCTATGATGTTCAGATCCAGAGATATAAGGCTTTGTTTGTTATGTTGCTAGGGTGCTCATAATTGGTTGCTAGGGGCGTGGTTTAATACCTCAATAAGAATCCTATTAAGACTGATTGGATGCCTGAGTAAAATGAGCCCACCCCTATGTCTCTATGACACTCTGGTGCAAAGATATCCATCTGGGCTTTTTATAATGGTAGTCTATGGGAGATGTTGCTAGGGTACCCAAAATTGTTGCTAGGGGCGTGGCTTAATAGCTCTGGGGCGATCCTAAGAGACTGATTGGATGACTGAGTAAGATGAGCCCACCCCCACGTCTCTACGACACTCTAAAGTAAAGATATTCCATCTGGGACGCTTTCATTCCCTTATATGGGCATGTTTCCTGCCCCATTATAAGTCAATGGGAAATTTTGGGGGCCTCTTACATCCCAGGGGTATAGCTTACACCCCATTGTGATGTATGTTCTTACAGAGCCTGTCAGCCTCCTTAAATGTGGTAAGCCACAAGTTTCTACAAGTTTCTCACTCACAGCTATGACTCGTCAAAGTTTGTCTCAATGTTAAGTCAATGGAAATTTTGGGGTGTTCGAGCCCCCCGTTTAGGAATTCGGAAGGTCCCATCTGTTAGAAAAGATATAGCACACTCCGTCAGACCAGTCTGAAGGTCCGTGGAAAATTTGGTGCATGTAGCTTGAAAGCTCTAGGACGAGTTAGTGTTCGTAATTTTGGTCTCAGAAAAAGAATAATAAAGATATTAAAGTTTGAAGACAAACTTTATGTTGGCTTGAAAAAGCGTAGCCTGAACGTTTAAAACGGATTGACAGAAGTTTAGTTTAGTAGGCTATCTGGCAGTTAGTATGTTTAAGTATGAAGCTAACATGATTAGCATGAAGCTAGCATGAAGCTAACATGATTAGCATGAAGCTAGCATGATGCTAGCATGATTAGCATGAAGCTAGCATGATGCTAGCATGATTAGCATGAAGTTAGCATGATGCTAGCATGATTAGCATGAAGCTACCATGATGCTAGCATGATTAGCATGAAGCTACCATGATGCTAGCATGAAGCTAGCATGATTAGCATGAAGCTAGCATGATGCTAGCATGATTGGCATGATGCTAGCATGATTAGCATGAAGCTAGCATGATGCTAGCATGATTAGTATGTAGCTAGCATGAAGCTAGCATGATGTTAGCATGATTAGCATGAAGCTAGCATGATGCTAGCATGATTAGCATGAAGCTAGCATGATTAGCATGTAGCTAGCATGATGCTAGCATGATTAGCATGTAGCTAGCATGAAGCTAGCATGATTAGCATGAAGCTAGCATGATGTTAGCATGAAGCTAGCATGATGCTAGCATGATTAGCATGAAGCTAGCATGATGCTAGCATGATTAGCATGAAGCTAGCATGATGCTAGCATGATTAGCATGTAGCTAGCATGAAGCTAGCATGATGCTAGCATGATTAGCATGAAGCTAGCATGATGCTAGCATGATTAGCATGAAGCTAGCATGATTAGCATGAAGCTAGCATGAAGCTAGCATGATGCTAGCATGATTAGCATGAAGCTAGCATGATTAGCATGAAGCTAGCATGATGTTAGCATGATTAGCATGTAGCTAGCATGAAGCTAGCATGAAGCTAGCATGATTAGCATGAAGCTAGCATGATTAGCATGAAGCTAGCATGATGCTAGCATGATTAGCATGAAGCTAGCATGATGCTAGCATGATTAGCATGAAACTAGCATGATTCTAGCATGATTAGCATGAAGCTAGCATGATGCTAGCATGATTAGCATGAAGCTAGCATGAAACTAGCAAGATTAGCATGAAGCTAGCATGAAGCTAGCACGAGGCTTGCATGATTAACATGAAGTTAGCATGAGAATAGCATGATTAGCATGAAGCTAGCATGATTTAACGTGAAGCTAGCATGATTAGCATGATGCTAGCATGATTAGCATTAAGCTAGCACTATTTAGCGTGCAGCTAACAAGATTTAACATGAAGTTAGCATGATTTAGCATGAAGTTAGCAAGATTTATTATGAAATTAGCATAAAGCTAGCATGAAACTAGCATGAAGCTAGTATGACTTAGCATGGAGCTAGCATGAAGCTAACATGACCCAAAGACCCAACCCCCATGTCTCTAAGATGTTCAGATCCAGAGATATAAGGCTTTGTTTATTATGTTGCTAGGGTGCTCAAATTGGTTGCTAGGGGCGTGGTTTAATACCTCAGTAGGAATCCTAAGAGACTGATTGGATGCCTGAGTAAAATGAGCCCACCCCTATGTCTCTATGACACTCTGGTGTAAAGATATCCATCTGGGCTTTTTATAATGGTAGTCTATGGGAGATGTTGCTAGGGTACCCAAAATTGTTGCTAGGGGCGTGGCTAAATAGCTTTGGGGCGATCCTAAGAGACTGATTGGATGACTGAGTAAAATGAGCCCACCCCCATGTCTCTACGACACTCTAAAGTAAAGATATTCCATCTGGGACGCTTTTATTCCCTTATATGGGCATGTTTCCTGCCCCATTATAAGTCAATGGGAAATTTTGGGGGCCTCTTACACCCCAGGGGTATAGCTTACACCCCATTGTGATGTATGTTCTTACAGAGCCTGTCAGCCACCTTAAATGTGGTAAGCCACAAGTTTCTACAAGTTTCTCACTCACAGCTATGACCCGTCAAAGTTTGTCTCAATGTTAAGTCAATGGAAATTTTGGGGTGTTCGAGACCCCCGTTTAGGAATTCGGAAGGTCCCATCAGTTAGAAAAGATATAGCACACTAAGTCAGACCAGTCTGAAGGTCTGTGGAAAATTTGGTGCATGTAGCTTGAAAGCCCTAGGACGAGTTAGTGTCAGAAATTTTGGGGTAGAATAATAAGATATAAGTTTAATAGCAATAACAATATATTGGCTTTTTCAAAGCCAACATAATAATAAGATATAAGTTTAAAAGCAATAACAATATGTTGGCTTTTTCAAGCCAACATAACTAGATATTAAAGTTTGAAGACAAACTTTATGTTGGCTTGAAAAAGCGTAGCCTGAACAATTAAAACGGTTTGACAGAAGTTTAGTTTAGTAGGCAGTCTGGCAGTTAGTATGTTTAAGTATAAAGGTAGCATGATAAGCATGAAACTAGCATGATGTTAGCATGATTAGCATGAAGCTAGCATGGTGTTAGCATGATTAGCATGAAGCTAGCATGATGCTAGCATGATTAGCATGAAGCTAGCATGATGCTAGCATGATTAGCATGAAGCTAGCATGATGCTAGCATGATTAGCATGAAGCTAGCATGATGTTAGCATGATTAGCATGAAGTTAGCATGATGTTAGCATGATTAGCATGAAGCTAGCATGATGTTAGCATGATTAGCATGAAGCTAGCATGATGTTAGCATGATTAGCATGAAGTTAGCATGATGTTAGCATGATTAGCATGAAGCTAGCATGATTAGCATGAATCTAACATGATGGTAGCATGATTAGCATGAAGCTAGCATGATGCTAACATGATTAGCATGAAGCTAGCATGATGCTAGCATGATTAGCATGAAGCTAGCATGATGCTAGCATGATTAGCATGAAGGTAGCATGAAGCTAACATGATTAGCATGAAGCTAGCATGATGCTAGCATGATTAGCATGAAGTTAGCATGATGCTAGCATGATTAGCATGAAGCTAGCATGATGCTAGCATGATAAGCATGAAGCTAACATGATGCTAGCATGATTAGCATGAAGCTAGCATGATTAGCATGAAGCTAACATGATGCTAACATGATGGTAGCATGATTACCATGAAGCTAGCATGAAGCTAGCATGATTAGCATGAAGTTAGCATGATGCTAGCATGATTAGCATGAAGCTAGCATGATGCTAGCATGATTAGCATGAAGCTAGCATGATTAGCATGAAGCTAGCATGATTAGCATGAAGCTAGCATGATGCTAGCATGTTAGCATGAAGCTAGCATGATGCTAGCATGATTAGCATGAAGCTAGCATGATGCTAGCATGATAAGCATGAAGCTAGCATGATGCTAGCATGATTAGCATGAAGCTAGCATGAAGCTAGCATGATTAGCATGAAGCTAACATGATGCTAACATGATGGTAGCATGATTACCATGAAGCTAGCATGAAGCTAGCATGATTAGCATGAAGCTAGCATGATGCTAGCATGATTAGCATGAAGCTAGCATGATGCTAACATGATGGTAGCATGATTAGCATGAAGCTAGCATAATGCTAGCATGATTAGCATGAAGCTAGCATGATGCTAGCATGATTAGCATGAAGCTAGCATGATGCTAACATGATGGTAGCATGATTAGCATGAAGCTAGCATGATGTTAGCATGATTAGCATGAAGCTAGCATGATGCTAGCATGATTAGCATGAAGCTAGCATGATGCTAGCATGATTAGCATGAAGGTAGCATGATGCTAGCATGATTAGCATGAAGCTAGCATGATGCTAGCATGATTAGCATGAAGCTAGCATGATTAGCATGAAGCTAGCATGATGCTAGCATGATTAGCATGAAGTTAGCATGATGCTAGCATGATTAGCATGAAGCTAGCATGATGCTAGCATGATAAGCATGAAGCTAACATGATGCTAGCATGATTAGCATGAAGCTAGCATGATTAGCATGAAGCTAACATGATGCTAGCATGATTAGCATGAAGTTAGCATGATGCTAGCATGATTAGCATGAAGCTAGCATGATGCTAGCATGATTAGCATGAAGCTAGCATGATTAGCATGAAGCTAGCATGATTAGCATGAAGCTAGCATGATGCTAGCATGTTAGCATGAAGCTAGCATGATGCTAGCATGATTAGCATGAAGCTAGCATGATGCTAGCATGATAAGCATGAAGCTAGCATGATGCTAGCATGATTAGCATGAAGCTAGCATGAAGCTAGCATGATTAGCATGAAGCTAACATGATGCTAACATGATGGTAGCATGATTACCATGAAGCTAGCATGAAGCTAGCATGATTAGCATGAAGCTAGCATGATGCTAGCATGATTAGCATGAAGCTAGCATGATGCTAACATGATGGTAGCATGATTAGCATGAAGCTAGCATAATGCTAGCATGATTAGCATGAAGCTAGCATGATGCTAGCATGATTAGCATGAAGCTAGCATGATGCTAACATGATGGTAGCATGATTAGCATGAAGCTAGCATGATGTTAGCATGATTAGCATGAAGCTAGCATGATGCTAGCATGATTAGCATGAAGCTAGCATGATGCTAGCATGATTAGCATGAAGGTAGCATGATGCTAGCATGATTAGCATGAAGCTAGCATGATGCTAGCATGATTAGCATGAAGCTAGCATGATTAGCATGAAGCTAGCATGATGCTAGCATGATTAGCATGAAGCTAGCATGATGCTAGCATGATTAGCATGAAGCTAGCATGATGCTAGCATGATTAGCATGATGCTAACATGATGCTAGCATGATTAGCATGATGCTAGCATGAAGCTAGCATGATGCTAGCATGATTAGCATGATGCTAGCATGAAGCTAGCATGATGCTAGCATGATTAGCATGATGCTAGCATGATTAGCATGATGCTAGCATGATGCTAGCATGATTAGCATGAAGCTAGCATGATGCTAGCATGATTGTAGCATGATTAGCATGAAGCTAGCATGATGATAGCATGATGCTAGCATGATGCTAGCATGATTAGCATGAAGCTAGCATGATGCTAGCATGATTAGCATGAAGCTAGCATGATGCTAGCATGATTAGCATGAAGGTAGCATGATGCTAGCATGATTAGCATGAAGCTAGCATGATGCTAGCATGATTAGCATGAAGCTAGCATGATTAGCATGAAGCTAGCATGATGCTAGCATGATTAGCATGAAGCTAGCATGATGCTAGCATGATTAGCATGAAGCTAGCATGATGCTAGCATGATTAGCATGAAGCTAGCATGATGCTAGCATGATTAGCATGAAGCTAGCATGATGCTAGCATGATTAGCATGAAGCTAGCATGATGCTAGCATGATTAGCATGAAGCTAGCATGATGCTAGCATGATTAGCATGATGCTAACATGATGCTAGCATGATTAGCATGATGCTAGCATGAAGCTAGCATGATGCTAGCATGATTAGCATGATGCTAGCATGAAGCTAGCATGATGCTAGCATGATTAGCATGATGCTAGCATGATTAGCATGATGCTAGCATGATGCTAGCATGATTAGCATGAAGCTAGCATGATGCTAGCATGATTGTAGCATGATTAGCATGAAGCTAGCATGATGATAGCATGAAGCTAGCATGATGTTAGCATGATTAGCATGAAGCTAGCATGATGCTAGCATGATTAGCATGAAGCTAGCATGATGCTAGCATGATTAGCATGAAGGTAGCATGATGCTAGCATGATTAGCATGAAGCTAGCATGATGCTAGCATGATTAGCATGAAGCTAGCATGATTAGCATGAAGCTAGCATGATGCTAGCATGATTAGCATGAAGCTAGCATGATGCTAGCATGATTAGCATGAAGCTAGCATGATGCTAGCATGATTAGCATGATGCTAACATGATGCTAGCATGATTAGCATGATGCTAGCATGATGCTAGCATGATTAGCATGAAGCTAGCATGATGCTAGCATGATTGTAGCATGATTAGCATGAAGCTAGCATGATGATAGCATGATGCTAGCATGATGCTAGCATGATTAGCATGAAGCTAGCATGATGCTAGCATGATTAGCATGAAGCTAGCATGATGCTAGCATGATTAGCATGAAGCTAGCATGATGCTAACATGATTAGCATGAAGCTAGCATGATGCTAGCATGATTAGCATGAAGCTAGCATGATGCTAGCATGATTAGCATGAAGCTAGCATGATGCTAGCATGATTACCATGAAGCTAGCATGATGCTACCATGATTAGCATGAAGGTAGCATGATGCTAGCATGATTAGCATGAAGCTAGCATGATGCTAGCATGATTAGCATGAAGCTAGCATGATGTAGCATGATTAGCATGAAGCTAACATGATGCTAGCATTATTAGCATGAAGCTAACATGATGCTAGCATGATTAGCATGAAGCTAGCATGATGCTAGCATGATTAGCATGAAGCTAGCATGATGCTAGCATGATTAACATGAAGCTAACATGATGCTAGCATGATTAGCATGAAGCTAACATGATGCTAGCATGATTAGCATGAAGCTAGCATGATTAGCATGAAGCTAGCATGATGCTAGCATGAATAGCATGAAGCTAAGATGATTTAGTATGAAGCTAGCATGATTAGCATGAAGCTAGCATGATGCTAGCATGATTAGCATGAAGCTAGCATGATTTAGCATGATGTTAGCATGATTTAGCATGAAGTTAGAAAGATTTATTATGCAATTAGCATAAAGCTAGCATGAAACTAGCATGAAGCTAGTATGACTTAGCATGGAGCTAGCATGAAGCTAATATGACCCAAAGACCCAACCCCCATGTCTCTATGATGTTCAGATCCAGAGATATAAGGCTTCGTTTATTATGTTGCTAGGGTGCTCATATTTGGTTGCTAGGGGCGTGGCTTAATACCTCAATAAGAATCCTAAGAGACTGATTGGATTCCTGAGTAAAATGAGCCCACCCCCATGTCTCTATGACACTCTGGTGCAAATATATCCATCTGGGCTTTTTATAATGGTAGTCTATGGGAGAGGTTGCTAGGGTACCCAAAATTGTTGCTAGGGGCGTGGCTTAATAGCTTTGGGGTGATCCTAAGAGACTGATTGGATGCCTGAGTATAATGAGCCCACCCCCATGTCTCTACGACATTCTAAAGTGAAGATATTCCATCTGGGACGCTTTTATTCCCTTTTATGGGCATGTTTCCTGCCCCATTATAAGTCAATGGGAAATTTTGGGGGCCTCTTACACCCCAGGGGTATAGCTTACACCCCATTGTGATGTATGTTCTTACACAGTCTGTCAGCCTCCTTAAATGTGGTAAGCCACAAGTTTCTACAAGTTTCTCACTCGCAGCTATGACCCATCAAAGTTTGTCTCAATGTTAAGTCAATGGAAATTTTGGGGTGTTCGAGCCCCCCGTTTAGGAATTCGGAAGGTCCCATCAGTTAGAAAAGATATAGCACACTAAGTCAGACCAGTCTGAAGGTCCGTGGAAAATTTGGTGCATGTAGCTTGAAAGCTCTAGGACGAGTTAGTGTCGAAAATTTAGTCTCAGAAGAAAGCGGAATAATAATAATAACTAGATAGGTACATTTCCTGAAGAAAATGTGAAGTGGTGCTTGCCGTGGCAAAATTCTCGGGACAATCTATGATTATACTCCAACCCAAAAGTAAAACGTTCCAACCCCCGTGTCTCTATGAGGTTTTGATGCAGAGATATAAGGCTTTGTTTATGCGGTTGCTAGGGTACTGTATTTGGTTGCTATGGAAAAATTTGGCATCCACTAGTGATTACATGCCGAGTCACGGGTAAAACGGTCCAACCCCCGTGTCTCTACGATGTTCTGATGCGGAGATATAAGGCTTTGTTTACTCTGTTGCTAGGGTACTGTATTTGGTTGCTAGGGAAAAATTGGCATCCCATAGTGATTACACACTGAATCACGAGTCAAATGGTCCAACCCCCGTGTCTCTACGATGGTCTGATGCTGAGATATAAGGCTTTGTTTACTCTGTTGCTAGGGTACTGTATTTGGTTGCTAGGGAAAAAAATGCCATCCCATAGTGATTACACACTGAATCACGAGTCAAATGGTCAAACCCCCGTGTCTCTATGATGTTCTGATGCTGAGATATAAGGCTTTGTTTACTCTGTTGCTAGGGTACTGTATTTGGTTGCTAGGGGAAAAAATGGCATCCCATAATGATTACACTCTGAGTCACGAGTCAAACGGTCCAACCCCTGTGTCTCTACGATGTTCTGATGCGGAGATATAAGGCTTTGTTTACTCTGTTGCTAGGGTACTGTATTTGGTTGCTAGGGAGAAAATTGGCATCCACTGCTGATTACACTTCAAGTCACGAGTCAAACGGTCCAACCCCGGTGTCTCTACGATGTTCTGATACGGAGATATAAGGCTTTGTTTATTCGGTTGCTAGGGTACTGTATTTGGTTGCTATGGAAAAAATTGGTATCCCATAGTGATTACACACTGAATCACGAGTCAAATGGTCCAACCCCCGTGTCTCTACGATGGTCTGATGCTGAGATATAAGGCTTTGTTTACTCTGTTGCTAGGGTACTGTATTTGGTTGCTAGGGAAAAAATTGGCATCCCATAGTGATAACACTCTGAGTCACGAGTCAAACGGTCCAACCCCCGTGTCTCTACGATGTTCTGATGCGGAGATATAAGGCTTTGTTTACTCTGTTGCTAGGGTACTGTATTTGGTTGCTAGGGAAAAATTTGGCATCCCATAGTGATTACACACTGAGTCACGAGTCAAACGGTCAAACCCCCGTGTCTCTACGATGTTCTGATGCGGAGATATAAGGCTTTGTTTACTCTGTTGCTAGGGTACTGTATTTGGTTGCTAGGGAAAAAATTGGCATCCCATAGTGATTACACTCTGAGTCATGAGTCAAACGGTCCAACCCCCGTGTCTCTACGATGTTCTGATGCTGAGATATAAGGCTTTGTTTACTCTGTTGCTAGGGTACTGTATTTGGTTGCTAGGGGCGGGGCTTGGGAGTGGCCAATGATGTGACCAGTTGCTACACTCCGAATCACAAGTAAAACGGTCCAACCCCCGTGTTTCTACGATGTTCTGATGCGAAGATATAAGGCTTTGTTTACTCTGTTGCTAGGGTACTGTATTTGGTTGCTAGGGGCGGGGTTTGGGAGTGGCCAATGATGTGACCAGTTGCTACACTCCGAGTCACAAGTAAAACGGTCCAACCCCCGTTTTTCTACGGTGTACTGATGCGAAGTTATAAGGCTTTGTTTACTCTGTTGCTAGGGTGCTCACATTTGGTTGCTAGGGGCGTGGCTTGGGAGTGGCCAATGATGTGGCCAGTGATTACCCTCCGAGTCGCGAGTAAAACGATCCAACCCCCGTTATTCTACGATGTTCTGATGCCTAGATAAAACTGTTTGAATTTTATGTTGCTAGGGTGCTTAAAAGTGGTTGCTAGGGGCGTGGCTTAATAGCTCTGGGACTATCCTGATAAATTGATTGGATGTCTGAGTAAAATGAGCCCACCCCCATGTCTCTACGATATTGTAAAGCGAAGATATTCCATCTGGAACTTTTTTATTCCCTTATATGGGCATGTTTCCTGCCCCATTATAAGTCAATGGGAAATTTCGGGTGCCTCTTACACCCCAGGTGTACAACTAACACCCCATGTTATGGGATGTATGTTCTTACAGAGCCTACCACCCTCTTCAAATGTTATAACCCACATGTTTCTACCAAATCCTCGAGCGGAGCTATGACCCGTCAAAGTTCGGCCCAATGTTAAGTCAATGGGATTTTTCGGGTGGTTTTTCGCCCCCCTTTCGGAAATCCTGCACCCGATCTCTTATAAAAGTCATAGCACACCTCTCCTCAATAATCCGGTCAATTTGAGCCCTCTTTCGTGTGTCTACGACAAACCGTGTGGGACGAGTTACGCGCCGAAAAAGTGTGCAGACATAAGAATAATAAGATATAATAATAATAAGTATGAGCAATAATAATAGTGATGCCTTGCATAAATGCAAGCACCACTAACTAGATAGAAAAGTTTGAAGACAAACTTTATGTTGGCTTGACAAAGCCTAGCCTGAACGTTTAAAACAGATTGAGAGAAATTTAAAACAAGTTTAGTTTAGGATTATAACTTTCCGTAAACATGATACCAAAAGTTACCATGTTAGCATGTTTAGCACTAAGTTAGCATGATGCTAACATGAATTAGCATGAAGCTAGCATGATGCAAACATGAATTAGCATGAAGCTAGCATGATGCTAACATGAATTAGCATGAAGCAAACATGATGCTAACATGAATTAGCATGAAGCTAGCATGATGCTAACATGAATTAGCATGAAGCTAGCATGATGCTAACATAAATTAGCATGAAGCTAGCATGATGCTAACATGAATTAGCATGAAGCTAGCATGATGCTAACATGAATTAGCATGAAGCTAGCATGATGCTAACATGAATTAGCATGAAGCTAGCATGATGCTAACATGAATTAGCATGAAGCTAGCATGATGCTAACATGAATTAGCATGAAGCTAGCATGATGCTAACATGAATTAGCATGAAGCTAGCATGATGCTAACATGAATTAGCATGAAGCTAGCATGATGCTAACATGAATTAGCATTATGCTAACATGAATTAGCATGAAGCTAGCACGATGCTAACATGAATTAGCATGAAGCTAGCACGATGCTAACATGAATTAGCATGAAGCTAGCATGATGATAACATGAATTAGCATGAAGCTAGCACGATGCTAACATGAATTAGCATGAAGTTAGCACGATGCTAACATGATTTAGCATGAAGCTAGCACGATGCTAACATGAATTAGCATTGTGCTAACATGAATTAGCATGAAGCTAACATGAATTGTCATGATGCTAACATGAATTAGCATGAAGCTAGCATGATGGTAACATGAATTAGCATGAAGCTAGCATGATGTTAACATGAAGTAGCATGAAGCTAGCATGATGCTAACATGAATTAGCATGAAGCTAGCATGATGCTAGCATGATTAGCATGAAGCTAGCATGATGCTAGCATGATTAGCATGAAGCTAGCATGATGCTAGCATGATTAGCAGGAAGCTAGCATGATGCTAGCATGATTAGCAGGAAGCTAGCATGATGCTAGCATGATTAGCATGAAGCTAACATGAATTAGCATGAAGCTAGCACGACGCTAACATGAATTAGCATGAAGCTAGCACGACGCTAACATGAATTAGCATGAAGCTAGCACGACGTTAACATGAGTTAGCATGAAGCTAGCACGACGTTAACATGAATTAACATGAAGCTAGCACGACGCTAACATGAATTAGCATGAAGCTAGCACGACGCTAACATGAATTAGCATGAAACAAGCACGACGCTAACATGAATTAGCATGAAGCTAGCACGACGCTAACATTAATTAGCATGAAGCTAGCACTATGTTAACATGAATTAGCATGAAGCTAGCACGACGCTAACATGAATTAGCATGAAGCTAGCACGATGCTAACATGAATTAGCATGAAGCTAGCACGATGCTAACATGAATTAGCATGAAGTTAGCACGATGCTAACATGAATTAGCATGAAGCTAGCACGATGCTAACATGAATTAGCATGAAGCTAACACGATGCTAACATGAATTAGCATGAAGCTAGCACGATGCTAACATGAATTAGCATGAAGCTAGCACGATGCTAACATGAATTAGCATGAAGCTAGCATGAAGCTAACATGAATTAGCATGAAGTTAGCATGATTTATTATGAAATTAGCATAAAGCTAGCACGAAACTAGCATGAAGCTAGTATGACTTAGCATGGAGCTAGCATAAGGCTAACATGACCAAAAGACCCAACCCCCATGTCTCTATGATTTTCGGATCCAGAGATATAAGGCTTTGTTTATTATGTTGCTAGGGTGCTCATATTTGGTTGCTAGGGGCGTGGCTTAATACCTCAATAAGAATCCTCCGAGACTGACTGGATGCCTGAGTAAAATGAGCCCACCCCCATGTCTCTGTGACACTGTGCTGCAAAGATATCCATCTGGGCATTTTATAATGGCAGTCTATGGGATATGTTGCTAGGGTGCCCAAAAATGGTTGCTAGGGGCGTGGCTTAATAGCTATGGGGCGATCCTGAGAGACTGATTGGATGCCTGAGTAAAATGAGTCCACCCCCATGTCTCTATGACACTGTAAAGCGAAGATATTCCATCTGGGACGCTTTTATTCCCTTATATGGGCATGTTTCCTGCCCCGTTATAAGTCAATGGGGATTTTTGGGTGGCTCTTACGCCCCAGGGGTGAAACTTACACCCCAATGTGAGGTATGTTCTCACAGTGCCTGCCAGCCTCTTCAAATGTGGTAACCCAGAAGTTTCTACAAATTTCTCGCTCTCAGCTATGACCCGTCAAAGTTTGTCGCAATGTTAAGTCAATGGAAAATTTGGGGTGTTTGAGCGCCCCGTTTAGGAATTCGGTAAGTCCCATCAGTTAGAAAAGTCATAGCACGCTAAGTCAGACCAGTCTGAAGACTTTTGGAAAGTTTGGTGAATGTAGCTTGAAAGCTCTAGGAGGAGTTACAGTCAGAAATTTTGGGGATCAGAAGAAAAATAATAATAATAACTAGATAGGTACATTTCCTGAAGAAAATGTGAGTGGTGCTTGCCGTGGCAAAATTCTGGGGAACATATATGATTATACTCCAAGCCAAAAGTAAAACGATCCAACTCCTGTGTCTCTACGATGATCTGATGCGAAGATATTAGGCTTTGTTTACTCTGTTGCTAGGGTACTGTATTTGGTTGCTATGGAAAAAATTGGCATCCCATAGTGATTACACTCTGAGTCACGAGTAAAACGGTCCAACCCCCGTGTCTCTACGATGTTCTGATGCGGAGATATAAGACTTTGTTTACTCTGTTGCTAGGGTACTGTATTTGGTTGCTAGGGAAAAAAATGGCATCCACTAGTGATTACCCTCCGAGTCACGAGTCAAACGGTCCAAACCCCATGTCTCTACGATGTTCTGATGCGGAGATATAAGGCTTTGTTTACTCTGTTGCTAGGGTACTGTATTTGGTTGCTAGGGAAAAAAATGGCATCCACTAGTGATTACCCTCCGAGTCATGAGTCAAACGGTCCAACCCCCATGTCTCTACGATGTTCTGATGTGGAGATATAAGGCTTTGTTTACTCTGTTGCTAGGGTACTGTATTTGGTTGCTAGGGGCGTGGCTTGGGAGTGGCCAATGATGTGCCCAGTGATTACACTCCGAGTCACAAGTAAAACGGTCCAACCCCCGTGTCTCTACGATGTTCTGATGCGGAGATATAAGGCTTTGTTTACTCTGTTGCTAGGGTACTGTATTTGGTTGCTAGGGAAAAAAATGGCATCCCATAGTGATTACACTCTGAGTCACGAGTAAAACGGTCCAACCCCCGTGTCTCTACGATGTTCTGATGCGGAGATATAAGGCTTTGTTTACTCTGTTGCTAGGGTACTGTATTTGGTTGCTAGGGGCGTGGCTTGGGAGTGGCCAATGATGTGCCCAGTGATTACACTCCGAGTCACAAGTAAAACGGTCCAAACCCCATGTCTCTACGATGTTCTGATGCGGAGATATAAGGCTTTGTTTACTCTGTTGCTAGGGTACTGTATTTGGTTGCTAGGGAAAAAAATGGCATCCACTAGTGATTACCCTCCGAGTCATGAGTCAAACGGTCCAACCCCCATGTCTCTACGATGTTCTGATGTGGAGATATAAGGCTTTGTTTACTCTGTTGCTAGGGTACTGTATTTGGTTGCTAGGGGCGTGGCTTGGGAGTGGTTAATGATGTGCCCAGTGATTACACTCCGAGTCACAAGTAAAACGGTCCAACCCCCGTGTCTCTACGATGTTCTGATGCGGAGATATAAGGCTTTGTTTACTCTGTTGCTAGGGTACTGTATTTGGTTGCTAGGGAAAAAAATGGCATCCACTAGTGATTACCCTCCGAGTCACGAGTCAAACGGTCCAAACCCCATGTCTCTACGATGTTCTGATGCGGAGATATAAGGCTTTGTTTACTCTGTTGCTAGGGTACTGTATTTGGTTGCTAGGGAAAAAAATGGCATCCACTAGTGATTACCCTCCGAGTCACGAGTCAAACGGTCCAAACCCCATGTCTCTACGATGTTCTGATGCGGAGATATAAGGCTTTGTTTACTCTGTTGCTAGGGTACTGTATTTGGTTGCTAGGGAAAAAAATGGCATCCACTAGTGATTACCCTCCGAGTCATGAGTCAAACGGTCCAACCCCCATGTCTCTACGATGTTCTGATGTGGAGATATAAGGCTTTGTTTACTCTGTTGCTAGGGTACTGTATTTGGTTGCTAGGGGCGTGGCTTGGGAGTGGCCAATGATGTGCCCAGTGATTACACTCCGAGTCACAAGTAAAACGGTCCAACCCCCGTGTCTCTACGATGTTCTGATGCGGAGATATAAGGCTTTGTTTACTCTGTTGCTAGGGTACTGTATTTGGTTGCTAGGGAAAAAAATGGCATCCCATAGTGATTACACTCTGAGTCACGAGTAAAACGGTCCAACCCCCGTGTCTCTACGATGTTCTGATGCGGAGATATAAGGCTTTGTTTACTCTGTTGCTAGGGTACTGTATTTGGTTGCTAGGGGCGTGGCTTGGGAGTGGCCAATGATGTGCCCAGTGATTACACTCCGAGTCACAAGTAAAACGGTCCAAACCCCATGTCTCTACGATGTTCTGATGCGGAGATATAAGGCTTTGTTTACTCTGTTGCTAGGGTACTGTATTTGGTTGCTAGGGAAAAAAATGGCATCCACTAGTGATTACCCTCCGAGTCATGAGTCAAACGGTCCAACCCCCATGTCTCTACGATGTTCTGATGTGGAGATATAAGGCTTTGTTTACTCTGTTGCTAGGGTACTGTATTTGGTTGCTAGGGGCGTGGCTTGGGAGTGGTTAATGATGTGCCCAGTGATTACACTCCGAGTCACAAGTAAAACGGTCCAACCCCCGTGTCTCTACGATGTTCTGATGCGGAGATATAAGGCTTTGTTTACTCTGTTGCTAGGGTACTGTATTTGGTTGCTAGGGAAAAAAATGGCATCCACTAGTGATTACCCTCCGAGTCACGAGTCAAACGGTCCAAACCCCATGTCTCTACGATGTTCTGATGCGGAGATATAAGGCTTTGTTTACTCTGTTGCTAGGGTACTGTATTTGGTTGCTAGGGAAAAAAATGGCATCCACTAGTGATTACCCTCCGAGTCATGAGTCAAACGGTCCAACCCCCATGTCTCTACGATGTTCTGATGTGGAGATATAAGGCTTTGTTTACTCTGTTGCTAGGGTACTGTATTTGGTTGCTAGGGGCGTGGCTTGGGAGTGGCCAATGATGTGCCCAGTGATTACACTCCGAGTCACAAGTAAAACGGTCCAACCCCCGTGTCTCTACGATGTTCTGATGCGGAGATATAAGGCTTTGTTTACTCTGTTGCTAGGGTACTGTATTTGGTTGCTAGGGGCGTGGCTTGGGAGTGGCCAATTATGTGCCCAGTGATTACACTCCGAGTCACAAGTAAAACGGTCCAACCCCCGTGTCTCTACGATGTTCTGATGCGGAGATATAAGGCTTTGTTTACTCTGTTGCTAGGGTACTGTATTTGGTTGCTAGGGGCGTGGCTTGGGAGTGGCCAATGATGTGCCCAGTGATTACACTCCGAGTCACAAGTAAAACGGTCCAAACCCCGTGTCTCTACGATGTTCTGATGCGGAGATATAAGACTTTGTTTATTCGGTTGCTAGGGTGCTCAAATTTGGTTGCTAGGGGCGTGGCTTGGGAGTGGCCAATGATGTGCCCAATTGTTACACCCCTAGTCACAAGTAAAACGGTCCAACCCCTGTGTCTCTACGATGTTCTGATGCCGAGATATAACTGTTTGTATTTTATGTTGCTAGGGTGCTCAAAAGTGGTTGCTAGGGGCGTGGCTTAGTAAGTCTGTAAGGATCCTGAGAGACTGATTGGATGCCTGAGTAAAATGAGCCCACCCCCATGTCTCTATGACACTCTGGTGCAAAGATATCCATCCGGGCATTTTATAATGGCAGTCTATGGTATAGGTTGCTAGGGTGCCCAAAATGGTTGCTATGGTAACCTTACACCCCATTGTGGGGGACGTCCTGACAGAGTCTAGCACCCTCTTCAAATTTAGTAACCCACATGTTTCTATGAAATCCTGGCTCGGACCTATGACCCGTCAAAATTTTTGCAATGGTAAGTCTATGGGATTTTGCCCCATTGACTTTTCATTGGGGCAATTTTGGGCACCTCTTACACCCCAGGGGTACAACTTACACCCCATTGTGATCCATGTTCTTACAGAGCCTACCACCCTCTTCAAATGTTGTAACCCACATGTTTCTACAAAATCATCGAGCGGAGCTATGACTCGTCAAAGTTGGGCGCAATGTTAAGTCAATGGGATTTTTTGGGTGGTTTTTCGCCCCCCTTTCGGAAATCCTGCACCCGATCGCTTATAAAAGTCATAGCACACCTCTCCTCAATAAGCCGGTCGATTTGAGCCCTAATTTATGGGTCTACGACAAACCGTGTGGGACGAGTTACGCGCCGAAAAAGTGTGCAGACATAAGAATAATAAGATATAATAACTAGATAGGTACATTTCCTGAAGAAAATGTGAAGTGGTGCTTGCCGTGGCAAATTTCGGGGGACAATATATGATTATACTCCAAGCCAAAAGTAAAACAATTCAACCCACATGTCTCTACGATATTCTGATGCGAAGATATAAGGCTTTGTTTATTCGGTTGCTAGGGTACTGTATTTGGTTGCTAGGGAGAAAATTGGCATCCACTAGTGATTACACTCCGAGTCACGAGTCAAACGGTCAAACCCCCGTGTCTCTACAATGTTCTGATGCGGAGATATAAGGCTTTGTTTACTCTGTTGCTAGGGTACTGTATTTGGTTGCTAGGGAAAAAATTGGCATCCACTAGTGATTACACTCCGAGATACGAGTCAAACGGTCCAACCCCCGTGTCTCTGCGATGTTCTGATGTGGACATAAAAGGCTTTGTTTACTCTGTTGCTAGGGTAATGTATTTGGTTGCTAGGGAGAAAATTGGCATCCACTAGTGATTACACTCCGAGTCACGAGTCAAACGGTCCAAACCCCGTGTCTCTACGATGTTCTGATGCGGAGATATAAGGGTTTGTTTACTCTGTTGCTAGGGTACTGTATTTGGTTGCTAGGGAAAAAATGGCATCCACTAGTGATTACCCTCCGAGTCATGAGTCAAACGGTCCAACCCCCGTGTCTCTTCGATGTTCTGATGCGGAGATATAAGGCTTTGTTTACTCTGTTGCTAGGGTACTGTATTTGGTTGCTAAGGAAAAAAATGGCATCCACTAGTGATTACCCTCCGAGTCACGAGTCAAACGATCCAACCCCCGTGTCTCTACGATGTTCTGATGCGGAGATATAAGGCTTTGTTTACTCTGTTGCTAGGGTACTGTATTTGGTTGCTAGGGAAAAAAATGGCATCCACTAGTGATTACCCTCCGAGTCACGAGTCAAACGGTCCAATCCCCGTGTCTCTACGATGTTCTGATGCGGAGATATAAGGCTTTGTTTACTCTGTTGCTAGGGTACTGTATTTGGTTGCTAGGGAAAAAAATTGCATCCACTAGTGATTACCCTCCGAGTCATGAGTCAAACGGTCCAACCCCCATGTCTCTACGATGTTCTGATGCGGAGATATAAGGCTTTGTTTACTCTGTTGCTAGGGTACTGTATTTGGTTGCTAGGGAAAAAAATGGCATCCACTAGTGATTACCCTCCGAGTCACGAGTCAAACGGTCCAAACCCCATGTCTCTACGATGTTCTGATGCGGAGATATAAGGCTTTGTTTACTCTGTTGCTAGGGTACTGTATTTGGTTGCTAGGGAAAAAAATGGCATCCACTAGTGATTACCGTCCGAGTCATGAGTCAAACGGTCCAACCCCCATGTCTCTACGATGTTCTGATGTGGAGATATAAGGCTTTGTTTACTCTGTTGCTAGGGTACTGTATTTGGTTGCTAGGGGCGTGGCTTGGGAGTGGCCAATTATGTGCCCAGTGATTACACTCCGAGTCACAAGTAAAACGGTCCAACCCCCGTGTCTCTACGATGTTCTGATGCGGAGATATAAGGCTTTGTTTACTCTGTTGCTAGGGTACTGTATTTGGTTGCTAGGGGCGTGGCTTGGGAGTGGCCAATGATGTGCCCAGTGATTACACTCCGAGTCACAAGTAAAATGGTCCAACCCCCGTGTCTCTACGATGTTCTGATGTGGAGATATAAGGCTTTGTTTATTCGGTTGCTAGGGTGCTCAAATTTGGTTGCTAGGGGCGTGGCTTAGTAAGTCTGTAAGGATCCTGAGAGACTGATTGGATGCCTGAGTAAAATGAGCCCACCCCCATGTCTCTATGACACTGTGGTGCAAAGATATCCATCCGGGCATTTTATAATGGCAGTCTATGGTATAGGTTGCTAGGGTGCCCAAAATGGTTGCTATGGTAACCTTACACCCCATTGTGGGGGACGTCCTGACAGAGTCTAGCACCCTCTTCAAATTTAGTAACCCACATGTTTCTATGAAATCCTGGCTCGGACCTATGACCTGTCAAAATTTTTGCAATGGTAAGTCTATGGGATTTTGCCCCATTGACTTTTCATTGGGGCACTTTTGGGCACCTCTTACACCCCAGGGGTACAACTTACACCCCATTGTGATCCATGTTCTTACAGAGCCTACCACCCTCTTCAAATGTTGTAACCCACATGTTTCTACAAAATCCTCGAGCGGAGCTATGACTCGTCAAAGTTGGGCGCAATGTTAAGTCAATGGGATTTTTTGGGTGGTTTTTCGCCCCCCTTTCGGAAATCCTGCACCCGATCGCTTATAAAAGTCATAGCACACCTCTCCTCAATAAGCCGGTCGATTTGAGCCCTAATTTATGGGTCTACGACAAACCGTGTGGGACGAGTTACGCGCCGAAAAAGTGTGCAGACATAAGAATAATAAGATATAATAACTAGATAGGTACATTTCCTGAAGAAAATGTGAAGTGGTGCTTGCCGTGGCAAAATTCTCGGGACAATATATGATTATACTCCAACCCAAAAGTAAAACGTTCCAACCCACTATCCACTAGTGATTACACTCAGAGTCACGAGTTAAACGGTCCAACCCCCGTGTCTCTACGATGTTCTGATGCGGAGATATAAGGCTTTGTTTACACTGTTGCTAGGGTACTGTATTTGGTTGCTAGGGAAAAAATTGGCATCCACTAGTGATTACATGCCGAGTCACGAGTAAAACGGTCCAACCCCCGTGTCTCTACGATGTTCTGATGCAGAGATATAAGGCTTTGTTTACACTGTTGCTAGGGTACTGTATTTGGTTGCTAGGGAAAAAAATTGGCATCCACTAGTGATTACATGCCGAGTCACGAGTAAAACGGTCCAACCCCCGTGTCTCTACGATGTTCTGATGCTGAGTTATAAGGCTTTGTTTACACTGTTGCTAGGGTACTGTATTTGGTTGCTAGGGAAAAAATTGGCATCCACTAGTGATTACATGCCGATTCACGGGTAAAACGGTCCAACCCCCGTGTCTCTACGATGTTCTGATGCGGAGATATAAGGCTTTGTTTACACTGTTGCTAGGGTACTGTATTTGGTTGCTAGGGAAAAAATTGGCATCCACTAGTGATTACACTCTGATTCACGAGTCAAACGGTCCAACCCCCGTGTCTCTACGATGTTCTGATGCGGAGATATAAGGCTTTGTTTACTCTGTTGCTAGGGTACTGTATTTGGTTGCTAGGGAAAAATTGGCATCCCATAATGATTACACTCTGAGTCACGAGTCAAACGGTCCAACCCCCGTGTCTCTACGATGTTCTGATGCGGAGATATAAGGTTTTGTTTACTCTGTTGCTAGGGTACTGTATTTGGTTGCTAGGGAAAAAATTGGCATCCCATAATGATTACACTCTGAGTCACAAGTCAAACGGTCCAACCCCCGTGTCTCTACGATGTTCTGATGCGGAGATATAAGGTTTTGTTTACTCTGTTGCTAGGGTACTGTATTTGGTTGCTAGGGAAAAAATTGGCATCCCATAATGATTACACTCCGAGTCACGAGTCAAACGGTCCAACCCCCGTGTCTCTACGATGTTCTGATGCGGAGATATAAGGCTTTGTTTACTCTGTTGCTAGGGTACTGTATTTGGTTGCTAGGGAAAAAATTGGCATCCCATAATGATTACACTCCGAGTCACAAGTCAAAAGGTCCAACCCCCGTGTCTCTACGATGTTCTGATGCGGAGATATAAGGCTTTGTTTACTCTGTTGCTAGGGTACTGTATTTGGTTGCTAGGGAAAAAATTGGCATCCCATAATGATTACACTCTGAGTCACTAGTCAAACGGTCCAACCCCCGTGTCTCTACGATGTTCTGGTGCGGAGATATAAGGCTTTGTTTACTCTGTTGCTAGGGTACTGTATTTGGTTGCTAGGGAAAAAAATGGCATCCCATAATGATTACACTCCGAGTCACAAGTCAAAAGGTCCAACCCCCGTGTCTCTACGATGTTCTGGTGCGGAGATATAAGGCTTTGTTTACTCTGTTGCTAGGGTACTGTATTTGGTTGCTAGGGAAAAAATTGGCATCCCATAATGATTACACTCTGAGTCATGAGTAAAACGGTCCAACCCCCGTGTCTCTACGACATTGTAAAGCGAAGATATCCCATCTGGAACTTTTTTATTCCCTTATATGGGCATGTTTCCTGCCCCATTATAAGTCAATGGGAATTTTCGGGTGCCTCTTACACCCCAGGGGTACAACTTACACCCCAATGTCATGTATGTTCTTACATAGCCTACCACCCTCTTCAAATAATGTAACCCACATGTTTCTATGAAATCCTCACTCGTACCTATGACGCGTCAAAATTTTTCCAATGTTAAGTCTATGGGATTTTGCCCCATTGACTTTTCATTGGGCATTTTTGGGCACCTCTTACACCCCAGGGGTACAACTTACACCCCATTGTGATCCATGTTGTTACAGAGTCTACCACCCTCTTCAAATGTTGTAACCCACATGTTTCTATAAAATCCTTGAGCGGAGCTATGACTCGTCAAAGTTGGGCGCAATGTTAAGTCAATGGGATTTTTCGGGTGGTTTTTCGCCCCCCTTTCGGAAATCCTGCACCCGATCCCTTATAAAAGTCATAGCAGACGTGTCCTCAATAAGCCGGTCATTTTGAGCCCTGTTTTATTGGTCTACGACAAACCGTGTGGGACGAGTTACGCGCCGAAAAAGTGTCCAGATATAAGAATAATAAATAAAGATATAAATAAATAATAAGTATGAGCAATAGTAATAGTGATGCCTTGCATAAATGCAAGCACCACTAATAATAAGTTTAAGAGCAATAACAATATGTTGGCTTTTTCAAGCCAACATAATAAGTTTAAGTGCAACAACAGTATGTTGGCTTTTTCAAGCCAACATAATAATAATAAGTTTAAAAGCAATAACAATATGTTGGCTTTTTCAAGCCAACATAATAATATCCCTGAGGAATAGTAATAGTGATGCCTTGCATAAATGCAAGCACCACTAATAATAATAAGCTTAGATCGAAGAACAGTATGTTGGCTTTGTCAAGCCAACATAAATACTAAGTAAGACATTCATTTTTGGCAGTGTGCTTTCTATTGTTGCAGTACAATACTCAATATTTCATCAAATGTGTGTGTATTCACTGTTTTTCTTTTCTTAGCTTGTTAGAGGAAATGGACAAGAAGGGCTTGGTGGTGAGGAACATACCTCCTATCCTTCATACGCCAGCTTCATTTACTCACAGCTCCACGAGAGATGCTGAGAGAGAGCCACCAGCTGTTGAACCAGAAGAACCAGAGCCAACGTCTGATGAGAACTCTGAGGAGAACTACCAGAGGTAAAGTTTCACTACATTTCAGTTTCACACAGAAATAGCAGATTCAGAGATTTTATTACTCTTGAACATATACACAATCATTTGACCACCTGGTTTATTTGATTTTGCAGCAATGGGCCACGGTGGACCGATGATGTTCGGGTGGAGTTGGCAAAAAAAGGCCTCTACAAAAAGCACTCCATCAAACACCACCTTCTTGATGGATTTTACCACTATTTACGCGTGGAGTTGGGCAACCGTAGGGGCAAACAAGAGGTAATTTTAAAAGAAAAGATACATGTTAATGTCACACACACAGAGAGAAAAATAAATAAATACATTTGAAGAAAACATATGTTAAACTTTATTTTAAGGTGTCATTGTTACAGTGTAATTATAAATTTAAGTTAGCCTGTCTTACGTTCAGCCCTGCAGATTTTAATGTGTAATGTATAATTACAGGTGGAAAATGTATCTCGGTTCATGTACTTCATGAACTCAGAGGAGCCGAACCTGTTGTTTGTTCAGGATGTGGTGAAGGTTCGAGAGTACTTTAATGCACTCACAGAGACCAAACTCTCCAAACAGAAAGTGCTCAATTATTGGAAAAGTCTCAACAGGTCAGAATTGTGTAACGTAACAAACACATAATGTCCCCTTGAACTGATAATTATTAGATATGCTGTCTTCTGGCTATAACAATCATTTCTTTCTCTCTTTAAGGTTCATGAAGTACATACTAACTTCAACTAGCCTTCGCAGCAAGGACAAAAGTCTCTACACTGATTGTAGGAACTTTATACATCCTCTGGATTGCATACACGTTAACATGTCTAAGAGGTTGAATGCGGTGGCTCGGTTGTTGCGACACAAGCACTACCACCTGAGAAATCCGGAAGAGCTATTACTGGCGCAACGTGTCATTGAGGACCTTGTTGGAAAAGCACGGTAAGCCATATGAAATCGAATGAACAATATAATTTGTAATGTTGCTACTCAAAGCAGTCATTCAATGGCTTTATTGTTTATTCATTGATCTTGCAGACTTTCATCCAGTGCAGAGGGCAGAGGGTGGAGAGCAGAGGGTGGGTGCAGAGAGCAGAGGATGGATGAAACGACAGCATTCGACATTCTTGTCCAGTCTTGCCCTGTGACTCTGGACGGGTCACCTCCTAAAAAGGCAAAACGACACCAGCTGTGTGGCGAACACGAGCGGCACTGCTATGACCGCTGGCGTAGTGAGCAGCTCAAGCTCCGTGAATCTAGTGCTCTTGGTAAGCATCAATATACACGTTTTGTATCAAAAATTGTGTGTCAGTGATGAACAATTAGTGAAATCTCATAAAACATGTCACCACAATGGCTAATGCTCTTTCTGATTTGTCTTTATAGAACACTTTGGTCGGCATCAGCCATCTAAGACTGGGATTGAGGCCTGGATCCAGAAGCAGGAGTGGACTTCCAATCTTCCAAAGGCTACCTTAATTCTGAGGCAGTGGGAGGCACTACCGAAATGAAGAATATACCCTGACATTTAATTATTTTCATTTTTAATAAAACACAATTGCTCTTAACCTGTTGTTTAATTTCATTTTTTCTTGTCTTGGTAGTCTACCATTACAAATGCAGCATTATGCAATAAAAAGGGTGATTTTTAGGCAAAAAGATTTTTTAAAGTATATTTGGATAGCCAAATCTATGTTATATTAATGCAAAACTCAAGTGAAAGGCCTTTGCAACGTAACAAAAAACAAGCACTGCTTTGATACACACATTTAAAGCTTAGCTTTAAATTATTAATTAATTAAATTATTAAACAAGCTTGTAGGATCTTCAGTTGTACAATCACACACTCATTACATGCAGAAAAAAACACTGACTTTGACAAAATCAATGACTTCTGATTTTTTTAAATATATTTGCAACACAACCAGAAAACAGTACAAGTCTTAGGCCCCAAACCAGCATCATTGTTTTAGCAGTGTTTTAATTTAAAGGGGTCATAGCGTAAAAATTAGACTTTTTCCATGTTTAAGTGCTATAATTGGGTCCACAGTGGTTCTATCAACCTAGAAAATGTGATAAAGATCAACCCAGTAACTTAATTTGAGTAAGCCATTTACTGCAAACATGTGAAAAATTAGGGTTGTTCAGATTTTGCCTGTTTTGTGAGGTAGGTAGCAAGGCGAATTATAATAATACCGCCCCAGTTATCTGCACTATCCAACCACAGCACTGCCATTTAGTGCAGAGAGAAAGAGAGAGAAAAGAAGGACTTTACAGCACAATTGAGTTTCAATTACAACAAACCACCATCATTGTGGTCAGTGTTTATTTCATCAGCTCGTTTGCATTTTAAATGACACGCCCAAAAACGGCTCATTTTTGCTCAGGCCTACAAATTTGTGATTTTAACATGCTATAATAAATTATCTATATGGTATTTTGAGCTAAAACTTCCCATACACATTCTGGGGACAGCAAAGATTTATTTTACATCTTAAAGAGTAACCTAAACCTACTTTTTTTAGTTAATGATCTGTAAGAATGGGGCTTTATTAGGGCTGTTCATTGATTTTAGTAAGTTTTTTGACATGTGGATGTAAAGTGTTTCAATACTGCAATATATGGTGTAAAAACGTCCGAGTGCTGCCCTCTTCAGGTTGAACGGTGGCTACTACAGTTGAATTTTCCTATTGGATGGTGGGTCCAAAAAATGACTCGTGACGTAAGCAGGTTCAAGATCACCACGCCCTTGTTACGATCTCACCACACACTTAGTTCGTTCCCTCTATCTCCTTGGGATCTGCCCACTTTTCTTGCATTTTTCAAATATTGTCAGTGGGTGGAGTCAGGCTCTAGCCAGGGGTTTAGTTACGCTTTAAAAATATCTTATAATATGACCCCTTTAAGAAAAATTATTATGCAGAAAATAGGAGGGTCAAAGTTGAAATCAAGAAAAGTGATGCCACACGGTCAACACACCACAACCCGTCCATGCCGGGGGATGAAGCACCTCGATTATGTATTTGTACTCTCTTATCTCTATGTTATAATGTAACCTTTGATTAAACTTGTTAATAAAAGGCAATTGCCCTTAACCTATTTTTTTTATTTTTGTTCATTTATTCGTAGTCTACCTATACAAATACAGCATTCTGTAATAAAAAGGATCATTTGTAGGCAAACAGATATTTCTGAAGTAAATTTAGATAGCAAAATCAATGTTATATGAATGCAAAACAAAACTCCAGTGAAAGGCCTTCGCAACTCCTTTAAAATAAAACAACCACCACCAACTTAATATCTCTCTTACTCACTCACTCAAACACACACACACACACACACACACACACACGCACGCACGCACACACACACACACAGATAGAGGAAATGCTAATTACAAACATCCCCCCACTCCCTCCATGATCCACATTGCCACCCGGTGGACATGCATAGGTTTGCTGGCCCTGTTTGTTTATCCACACACAAATGCTAACCTGAATACATATAAACAAACCAAATAACTTTAAAAGAAAAGCAATGACATATATTTATACTTTAAAATAAGTCTCAAAAAATTTAAGTGTACTTTAGATTTTTATAATTACAGAGTAGAATGATATAAACATTTAAAGCTTACCGTTACTATGTAACATTTCTAACATAACAGAAATTAGATTAGAATTTCTAGATTTGAAGACTAATACATTATACAGAAAATTGATTGGGCACAAACACACATATTATAAGCTTTACAGAGACTTTACAGAACCTGCTGAAAAAACAGCATCAAACCAGCATGGACCAGCATGGGAATTATGATGGTCTTGCTGGTATGCTGTTTTTTTCAG